>NC_058084.1:84923674-85223674 GCF_014858855.1 Bufo gargarizans | reverse complement strand
GGGTAACTTAATTGTTTATAAATATGCAAAATAATACTGATATAAAGTTATTTGGGTTTCTATGAAAATATCTATGACATACTGTATATGTGCAAAACCACAAGACAAGTGCAATAGGGTTGCGGAAAGGGCAATATGCATAAATCACTGCATAAGGTGCACCCCAATAATATGCTACTGACAATACTGGCCAAATCCTCACGCTGATGTTAAAAACGGAGACTTTGGCCAATATATTAAAGTGAGGAATATATCGGAGCCCAAGGCCCCCGTCAAGGTATCTCAGTCTGGCATGGGTCCTACTGCTAACCTACCTACAGTGTGCGAACACAGTCGCTTAGGTGCTGAGGTCCAACTCACAGCCAAACTCCCACATACCTCCATAGTAAGATAGAAACATAGAAACATAGAATGTGTCGGCAGATAAGAACCATTTGGCCCATCTAGTCTGCCCAATATACTGAATACTATGAATAGCCCTTGGCCCTATCTTATATGAAGGATCTTATATGTAGCAGTTTTTCTTCTTTTAAATATTCTCTCCTCTTTTACCTTGTTGATTCCCTTTATGTATTTAAAAGTTTCTATCATATCCCCTCAGTCTCGTCTTTCTTCCAAGCTATACATGTTAAGGTCCTTTAATCTTTCCTGGTAAGTTTTATCCTGCAATCCATGTACTAGTTTAGTAGCTCTTCTCTGAACTCTCTCCAAAGTATCAATATCCTTCTGGAGATATGGTCTTCAGTACTGTGCACAATACTCCAAATGAGGTCTCACTAGTGCTCTGTAGAGCAGTATGAGCACCTCCCTCTTTCTACTAGTAATGCCTCTCCCTATACACCCAAGCATTCTGCTAGCATTTCCTGCTGCTCTATGACATTGTCTGCCTACCTTTAAGTCTTCTGAAGGTTAGGACTGTATCACTGATTTTATATTCTGCTCTTCGGTTTTTACGCCCCAGGTACATTATCTTGCACTTATCCACATTACATTTTAGTTGCCAGATTTTTGACCATTCCTCTAGTTTTCCTAAATCCTTTTCCATTTGGTGTATCCCTCCAGGAACATCAACTCTGTTACAAATCTTTGTGTCATCAGCAAAAAGACACACCTTACCATCGAGGCCTTCTGCAATTTTGTTGATAAAGATATTAAACAATATGGGTCCCAGAACAGATCCCCGAGGTACCCCACTGGTAACAAGACCTTGGTCTGAATATACTCCATTGACTACAACCCTCTGTTGCCTGTCCCTCAGCCACTGCCTAATCCATTCAACAATATGGGAGTCCAAGCCCAAAGACTGCAATTTATTGATAAGCCTTCTGTGTGGGACAGTATCGAAAGCCTTACTAAAGTCTATATAAGCGATGTCTACTGCACCTCCGCCATCTATTGTTTTAGTCACCCAATCAAAAAAATCAATAAGATTAGTTTGACATGATCTCCCTGAAGTAAACCCATGCTGTTTTTCATCTTTCAATCCATGGGATTTTAGATGTTACACAATCCTCTCCTTAAGTATGGTTTCCATTAATTTCCCCACTATTGATGTCAGGCTTACTGGCCTATAGTTGCCTGATTCCTCCCTACTACCTTTCTTGTGAATCGGCACAACATTTGCTAATTTCCAATCTTCTGGGACGACTCCTGTTGCCAGTGATTGGTTAAATAAATAAGTTAATGGTTTTGCTAGTTCACCGCTGAGCTCTTTTAATAGCTTTGGGTGTATCCCATCAGGCCCCTGTGACTTATTTGTATTGATTTTAGACCGCTGACTTAGAACCTCTTCCTCTGCAAAGACACATGCATCAAAAGATTCATTAGTCTTCTTTCTAACTGAGGTCCTTTTCCTTCATTTTCCTTCGTAAAGACTAAACAGAAGTATTCATTGAGGCAGTCAGCTAGTTCTTTATCTTCTTCCATATACCTTCCTTCTTTTGTTTTTAATTTTGTAATTCCTTGTTTTAGTTTCCTTTTTTCATTTATGTATCTGAAGAATGCCTTATCACTAGAGTTGAGCGGACACCTGGATGTTCGGGTTCGAGAAGTTCGGCCGAACTTCCCGGAAATGTTCGGGTTCGGGATCCGAACCCGATCCGAACTTCGTCCCGAACCCGAACCCCATTGAAGTCAATGGGGACCCAAACTTTTCGGCACTAAAAAGGCTGTAAAACAGCCCAGGAAAGAGCTAGAAGGCTGCAAAAGGCAGCAACATGTAGGTAAATCCCCTGCAAACAAATGTGGATAAGGAAATGAATAAAAATAAAAAATAAATAAAAATTAACCAATATAAATTGGAGAGAGGTCCCATAGCAGAGAATCAGGCTTCACATCAGCCACCACTGCAACAGTCCATTGGCATATATTTAGGCCCAGGTACCCAGCCAGAGGAGAGAGGTCCTGTAACAGAGAATCTGGCTTCATGTCAGCAGAGAATCAGTCTGCATGTCATAGAAGAGAATCAGGCTTCACGTCAGCCACCACTGCAACAGTCCATTGGCATAAATTTAGACCCAGGTACCCAGCCAGAGGAGAGAGGTCCCGTAACAGAGAATCTGGCTTCATGTCAGCAGAGAATCAGTCTGCATGTCATAGCAGAGAATCAGGCTTCACGTCAGCCACCACTGTAACAGTCCATTGTCATATATTTAGGCCCAGCACCCAGGCAGAGGAGAGAGGTCCCGTAACAGAGAATCTGGCTTCATGTCAGCAGAGAATCAGTCTGCATGTCATAGCAGAGAATCAGGCTTCACGTCAGCCACCACTGTAACAGTCCATTGTCATATATTTAGGCCCAGGCACCCAGCCAGAGGAGAGAGGTCCCGTAACAGAGAATCTGGCTTCATGTCAGCAGAGAATCAGTCTGCATGTCATAGCAGAGAATCAGGCTTCACGTCAGCCACCACTGCAACAGTCCATTGTCATATATTTAGGCCCAGGCACCCAGCCAGAGGAGAGAGGTCCCGTAACAGAGAATCTGGCTTCATGTCAGCAGAGAATTAGTCTGCATGTACATAGCAGAGAATCAGGCTTCACGTCAGCCACCACTGCAACAGTCCATTGGCATATATTTAGGCCCAGGCACCCAGCCAGAGGAGAGAGGTCCCGTAACAGAGAATCTGGCTTCATGTCAGCAGAGAATCAGTCTGCATGTCATAGAAGAGAATGAGGCTTCACGTCAGCCACCACTGCAACAGTCCATTGGCATATATTTAGGCCCAGGTACCCAGCCAGAGGAGAGAGGTCTCGTAACAGAGAATCTGGCTTCATGTCAGCAGAGAATCAGTCTGCATGTCATAGAAGAGAATCAGGCTTCACGTCAGCCACCACTGCAACAGTCCATTGTCATATATTTAGGCCCAGGTACCCAGCCAGAGGAGAGAGGTCCCGTAACAGAGAATCTGGCTTCATGTCAGCAGAGAATCAGTCGGCATGTCATAGCAGAGAATCAGTCGGCATGTCATAGCAGAGAATCAGTCGGCATGTCATAGCAGAGAATCAGGCTTCACGTCAGCCAACATTGGAACAGTCCATTGGCATATATTTAGGCCCCGGCACCCAGACAGAGGAGATGTTCATTCAACTTTGGGTTGCCCCGCAATATAATGGTAAAATGAAAATAAAAAGAGGATTGAATAAAGAAGTGCCCTGGAGTACAATAATATATGGTTAAGGGGAGGTAGTTAATGTCTAATCTGCACAAGGGATGGACAGGTCCTGTGGGATCCATGCCTGGTTCATTTTTATGAACGTCAGCTTGTCCACATTGGCTGTAGACAGGCGGCTGCGTTTGTCTGTAATGACGCCTCCTGCCGTTCTGAATACACGTTCAGACAAAACGCTGGCCGCCGGGCAGGCCAGCACCTCCAAGGCATAAAAGGCTAGCTCTGGCCACGTGGACAATTTGGAGACCCAGAAGTTGAATGGGGCCGAACCATCAGTCAGTACGTGGAGGGGTGTGCACACGTACTGTTCCACCATGTTAGTGAAATGTTGCCTCCTGCTAACACGTTGCGTATCAGGTGGTGGTGCAGTTAGCTGTGGCGTGTTGACAAAACTTTTCCACATCTCTGCCATGCTAACCCTGCCCTCAGAGGAGCTGGCCGTGACACAGCTGCCTTGGCGACCTCTTGCTCCTCCTCTGCCTTGCCCTTGGGCTTCCACTTGTTCCCCTGTGACATTTGGGAATGCTCTCAGTAGCGCGTCTACCAACGTGCGCTTGTACTCGCGCATCTTCCTATCACGCTCCAGTGAAGGAAGTAAGGTGGGCACATTGTCTTTGTAGCGTGGATCCAGCAGGGTGGCAACCCAGTAGTCCGCACACGTTAAAATGTGGGCAACTCTGCTGTCGTTGCGCAGGCACTGCAGCATGTAGTCGCTCAAGTGTGCCAGGCTGCCCAGAGGTAAAAACAAGCTGTCCTCTGTGGGAGGCGTATCGTCATCGTCCTGCCTTTCCCCCCAGCCACGCACCAGTGATGGGCCCGAGCTGCGTTGGGTGCCACCCCGCTGTGACCATGCTTCATCCTCATCCTCCTCCACCTCCTCCACCTCCTCCTCATCCTCGTCCTCCTCGTCCTCCAGTAGTGGGCCCTGGCTGGCCACATTTGTACCTGGCCTCTGCTGTTGCAAAAAACCTCCCTCTGAGTCACTTCGAAGAGACTGGCCTGAAAGTGCTAAAAATGACCCCTCTTCCTCCTCCTCCTGGGCCACCTCCTCTTCCATCATCGCCCTAAGTGTTTTCTCAAGGAGACATAGAAGTGGTATTGTAACGCTGATAACGGCGTCATCGCCACTGGCCATGTTGGCAGAGTACTCGAAACAGCGCAACAGGGCACACAGGTCTCGCATGGAGGCCCAGTCATTGGTGGTGAAGTGGTGCTGTTCCGTAGTGCGACTGACCCGTGCGTGCTGCAGCTGAAACTCCACTATGGCCTGCTGCTGCTCGCACAGTCTGTCCAGCATGTGCAAGGTGGAGTTCCACCTGGTGGGCACGTCGCATATGAGGCGGTGAGCGGGAAGGCCGAAGTTACGCTGTAGCGCAGACAGGCGAGCAGCGGCAGGATGTGAACACCGGAAGCGCGAACAGACGGCCCGCACTTTATGCAGCAGCTCTGACATGCCGGGGTAGTTGTGAATGAACTTCTGCACCACCAAATTCAGCACATGCGCCAAGCAAGGGATGTGCGTCAAACCGGCTAGTCCCAGAGCTGCAACGAGATTTCACCCATTATCGCACACCACCAGGCCGGGCTTGAGGCTCACCGGCAGCAACCACTCGTCGGTCTGTTGTTCTATACCCCGCCACAACTCCTGTGCGGTGTGGGGCCTGTCCCCCAAACATATGAGTTTCAGAATGGCCTGCTGACGTTTACCCCGGGCTGTGCTGAAGTTGGTGGTGAAGGTGTGTGGCTGACTGGATGAGCAGGTGGAAGAAGAGGAGGAGGAAGCCGAGAAGGAGGAGGTGGCAACAGGAGGCAAAGAATGTTGCCCTGCGATCCTTGGCGGCGGAAGGACGTGCGCCAAACAGCTCTCCGCCTGGGGCCCAGCTGCCACTACATTTACCCAGTGTGCAGTTAGGGAGATATAGCGTCCCTGGCCGTGCTTACTGGTCCACGTATCTGTGGTTAGGTGGACCTTGCCACAGATGGCGTTGCGCAGTGCACACTTGATTTTATCGGATACTTGGTTGTGCAGGGAAGGCACGGCTCTCTTGGAGAAGTAGTGCCGGCTAGGAACAACATACTGTGGGACAGCAAGCGACATGAGCTGTTTGAAGCTGTCTGTGTCCACCAGCCTAAATGACAGCATTTCATAGGCCAGTAGTTTAGAAATGCTGGCATTCAGGGCCAGGGATCGAGGGTGGCTAGGTGGGAATTTACGCTTTCTCTCAAATGTTTGTGAGATGGAGAGCTGAACTCTGCCGTGTGACATGGTTGAGATGCTTGGTGACGCAGGTGGTGGTGGTGTTGGTGGTACATCCCCTGTTTGCTGGGCGGCAGGTGCCAACGTTCCTCCAGAGGCGGAGGAAGAGGCCGAGGCGGCAGCAGCAGAAGAGGCCGAGGCGGCAGCAGCAGAAGAGGCCGAGGCGGCAGCAGCAGAAGAGGTAGCAGGGGGAGCCTGAGTGACTTCCTTGGTTTTAAGGTGTTTACTCCACTGCAGTTCATGCTTTGCATGCAGGTGCCTGGTCATGCAGGTTGTGCTAAGGTTCAGAACGTTAATGCCTCGCTTCAGACTCTGATGGCACAGCGTGCAAACCACTCGGGTCTTGTCGTCAGCACATTGTTTGAAGAAGTGCCATGCCAGGGAACTCCTTGATGCTGCCTTTGGGGTGCTCGGTCCCAGATGGCGGCGGTCAGTAGCAGGCGGAGTCTCTTGGCGGCGGGTGTTCTGCTTTTGCCTACTGCTCCCTCTTTTGCTACGCTGTTGGCTCGGTCTCACCACTGCCTCTTCCTCCGAACTGTGAAAGTCAGTGGCACGACCTTCATTCCATGTGGGGTCTAGGACCTCATCGTCCCCTGCATCGTCTTCCACCCAGTCTTGATCCCTGACCTCCTGTTCAGTCTGCACACTGCAGAAAGACGCAGCAGTTGGCACCTGTGTTTCGTCATCATCAGAGACATGCTGAGGTGGTATTCCCATGTCCTCATCATCAGGAAACATAAGTGGTTGTGCGTCAGTGCATTCTATGTCTTCCACCGCTGGGGAAGGGCTGGGTGGATGCCCTTGGGAAACCCTGCCAGCGGAGTCTTCAAACAGCATATGAGACTGCTGCATAACTTGAGGCTCAGACAGTTTCCTTGGTATGCATGGGGGTGATGTTACAGACTGATGGGCTTGGTTTTCAGGCGCCATCTGTGCGCTTTCTGCAGAAGACTGGGTGGGAGATAATGTGAACGTGCTGGATCCACTGTCGGCCACCCAATTGACTAATGCCTGTACCTGCTCAGGCCTTACCATCCTTATGTATTATCCTGATGTAGTATATGGCCAAAAAATAAACAGACTATTGCTGGTTAAATGCACTTGGTGTGACAGCTTCACCCTGATGTAGGATTTAGCCAAAAAACAACCACACCATTGAGGGTTAAATGCACTTGGTGACAGCTTGCCCCTGATGTAGTATATGGCCAAAAAATAAACAGACTATTGCTGGTTAAATGCACTTGGTGTGACAGCTTCACCCTGATGTAGGATTTAGCCAAAAAACAACCACACCATTGAGGGTTAAATGCACTTGGTGGCAGCTTGTGCTGGCGCACCACAAGACATATAATGGCCGCCGATCACCCCAGAAAAAAGTGACTGAAAAACGCTCTGGGCAGCCTAAAAACAGTGAGCAATTCAATAGCAGCAGTTCAATCATTAACAGCTGCAGATCGATCTCTGAATGAAGTCCTTTGGAAGAATTAATCACTGCCTAATCTCGCCCTAACGTCGCGGCTGCAACCTCTCCCTATGCTGATCAGAGCAGAGTGACGTGCGGCGCTACGTGACTCCAGCTTAAATAGAGGCTGGGTCACATGGTGCTCTGGCCAATCACAGCCATGCCAATAGTAGGCATGGCTGTGACGGCCTCTTGGGGCAAGTAGCATGACGCTTGTTGATTGGCTGCTTTGCAGCCTTTCAAAAAGCGCCAAGAAAGCAACGAACACCGAACCCGAACCCGGACTTTTACGAAAATGTCCGGGTTCGGGTCCGTGTCACGGACACCCCAAAATTCGGTACGAACCCGAACTATACAGTTCGGGTTCGCTCATCCCTACTTATCACCTTTTTTCCCTGACTGAGCTAATTTCTCTTCTGCCTGTGCTTTAGAAGCTCTTATAACTTGTTTGGCCTCTCTCTGCCTAATCTTGTAAATTAGCCTGTCATCCTCGTTTTTTTTTTTTTATAATTCCTAAATGCTATCTTTTTGTTTTTAATGATTTTGGCCACTTCTGCTGAGTACCACAGTGGTCTTTTCCTTTTTTTGCTTTTACTGACAAGCCTAATGCAACATATGTTGATATTATCACCCTTCACATTCTTCTACATTGTGAAGAAATTTGACCCATGACACATCCATCAGGTGGTACAAGACAGCCAATTGAGAGATTTCAGCACATGGACATACCCCCTACCTTATAAATAAACCTGATCTGGCCGCCATTTTACAATCAGTCTTTTGCCAGTGTAGGGAGAGGTTACTGTGTGGAGCAGGGACAGACTGTTAGGGACACCAAACGCTAGCTAATAGGGCCACAAAAGTCCTTTAAAGGACTGGTATAGGTGTGCTATCGATAGGTGTGACATACTGAGGGGTGTAATATACTTATAATATACTTTCTAACATAGAAAGTATATTATAGTGCATTTGTATTGTGCAGCAGTTGTGTGCGGTTCTGCTGTGATACTGCAGCTACACAGAGTGCCAAACGCTATTAGAACCAATAATTTCTACTAGTGTGATTTACCAGTTGCCCCCCAAAAAATGTATTGAAGTAGGGGTGTTATTTACCAATAATATACTTTCTATATAGTGCATTTAGGTAGTGCAGCATTTGTTTGCGGTTTTGCTGCGTTACTGCATCTACACAGATTGACAAAAGCTATTGGAACACATAATTTCTACTGGTGTAATATACCAGTCCCCCCCCCACCCCCCCAAAAGAAAAGCGATTGAGGCAGGGGTGTGATATACCTTCTTCCACAAATACTGCTATTCTATAGGGACTTTTGTCACAGGGTCATTTTGAAAATGACAGGCAGAGGAAGAGGCAGGCCATTCCGCAGGGATGGTAGGGGTTGGGCAGGTGCATCAGGCCGGAGCCTAAGTGGGAAGTTGCAGAAGGTTTGTGTGATTACGTCAAAGGACACACCAGACTTGGTTGAGTGGCTCACTCAGCCTTCCGCTTCTTCACCTCCTCATTCTCTCTATCTGCACCCTCTTCACTCTCTGATGTGTGCACCCCCAAAGACACCACCACCACCATATTCCCTCCGCTCGAGTCAGAGGAATTATTTTCGAATCCATTACAAGACCTTACTGATGCGCAGCCATTCTTGGCATTGGATCAGGAAGAAGAGGTATCAACGGTCGCCACCCAGCAGTATGACGACAGTACCCAGATCAGCCCAAGGAGAGTGGTCCCCGCTGTTGCTGCCTACTCCGAGATCTCTAATGTCAGTGGTGGTGAAGGTGACGATGATGACGTGTTGAGGGACGTCACGTGGGTGCCCACAAGAGAGGACAAGGAGGGAGAGACGGAGCAGCATATAGGAAGGAGAAGCAGGCAGAAAATACAGTGCACTGGAGGCAAAAAGCATACTGCTAATGTGTCTGGAACGAGCTATCCACCATGCACGGTCACATCTGGCGCTCCCAGGACGACGTCACATGGCTCTGCAGTGTGGGCTTTTTTTAACTGTTTCCGCTGCTGACAATAGTGTTGCCATCTGCAGCTTGTGCTGTCAACGCATAAGTCGCAGTAAGCCCAACACTCACCTAGGGATGACCGCCGTAAGAAGGCACTTGGCCTCCTATCACCAAGCCCAGTGGGAGCAACACCGTCAGAACCCACAAAGCCACACTCCCGGCGTTTCCCGTCCTGCCTCTTCTCTTTGTCCTCCACTCCACCTTCCACCGTGCCGTTTTTGCGTTCATCTTGCAAAAGGCAGGCTTCCTTGCCCCAAATGTTCGAGCAAAAAAGATGATGATGCCGGATAACCCTCTTGCACAACAGCTGACCACTGGCTTGTCAGAACTGCTAGCACGCCAACTACTGCCATATAAACTGGTGGACTCAGAGGCCTTTAGAAAATTTGTGGCCATTGGCACGCCGCAATGGAAGGTCCCTGGAAGGAAATATTTCTCCCAGAAGGGCATCCCAGAGCTATATGGCCACGTTCAGCGGCAAGTGAATGTATCTCTGGCACACAATGTCTGTGCCAAGATACATCTGACCACAGACACGTGGTCTAGCAAACACGGGAAGGGAAGGTATATAAATTTTACTGCCCACTGGGTGAACCTTCTGACGACCGTCAAGCATGCAACCCGTGGCACCCGTGTAGATTTCGTGTTACCGCCACGGATTGCATGCAGGCATGCCTCTTCTTCTCCTCCTCCTGCTCCATTCTTCCTCTCCTCCTTGGCTGACTCCTCCTTTTCTGCTGCTACCGTCTCTTCCGCTGCGCCCCCCCCCCCCCAAGCTCACCAGAATCTATTCGATGTGCCAGGTGAGACATTGCCATGCTGTGCTGCGTCTGTTGTGCCTGGAAGCCAAGAGCCACACCGGTCCTGCACTCCTTTCAGCTTTGCGGCCACAGGCCGATCAGTGGCTAACCCTGCTCAATTTTACAGTTGGTAAAGTGGTGTGCGACAATGGTGCCAATCTGCTGAGCGTGCGGAAACAGGGCAAAATGACACATGCATGGCACGCGTCCTGAACTTACTCGTGCAGCGATTCGTTGCCAAATACCCCAGGGTCCAGGACGTCTTGCGGCAGGCCAGGAAAATCTCGGGCCATTTTTGATCTTACATGGCCATGGCTCGCCTTGCTGACATTCAGCGGCGACACCACCTGCCCATCAGACGTCTGATTTGTGACTGCCGACGTGATGGAACTCCACCTTGTATATGCTTGTTAGGCTGCTCCAGCAGAAACGTGCAGTTAACGATTACCTGTACGAACTCTGTGGCAGGACAGGTTCTGGAGAGATTGGCTTTTTTTCATCGCACCAGTGGCTTCTCATGCGCAATGCTTGCAGACTTCTGCGGCCATTTGATGAGATCACCAAACTGGTCAGTCGCAGCCAGGGCGCCATCAGTGACATCGCACCTTACGCCTTCTTTCTTTCGTGCATTGCGTCGTGTCATTGATCAAGCCGTCGAGGAGCAGGAAGATTAGGAAGTCGCAATGCTGGATGAATTCCCAGGGGAGCTACTCTATCTGAGACAAGTCAGCAGGAGTCGGAAGAGGAGTCAGAGGAGGATGGTGCCTGGGGGAAGGAGGAGGAGCAAGAAGAGCAGGCTTTAAACTTTTCTGGGATCCCTGGTCTTGTCCGTGGCTGGGGGGAGGAGAACAAGGACGACATTATCTTGGCTGATGAGCAGGAGCCAGGCCACTCCACAGCTTCCAGTTCAGTTCAAATGGGGGCTTTCATGCTCCAGTGTCTGAAGGGGACCCCCGTATAAAAAGTATAAAGGGCAAGGACCAGTACTGGGTAGCAACGTACTTAGACCCCCGGTACAAACACAAAATGGCGGACATGTTACCACCATCACAGAGGGCTGTCAGAATGTAGCACTTCCAGGCCTTGCTTCGAGAAATGTTGCATTCTGCTTTTGCTGGCGCTGGCAGAGGAATTTCCACCTACAGAGAATTAGTTTTGGGTACCAATCCAACAGTGCATGCAAGAAGAGGGCGGTGTGAAGATGTGTTGGTCACTTCGGATATGAGATCATTCTTGCAGCCAACTCATCGACAGCCATCCTCCACATCCAGCCTCAGGGAACGCCTAGACAGACAGGTGTCCGACTACATCGGTTTAACAGCCGATGTGGACGCTCTGAGAAGCGATGAACCCCTGGACTACTCGGTGTGCAGGCTTGACCTGTGGCCAGACCGGGCACAATTTGCCTTGGAACTCTTGGCTTGCCCCTTGTCCAGTGTCCTGTCCAGAAAAGGACGTTCCGCGCAGCAGGGGATATCGTGACCGATAAGCGCACTCACCTAGCTCAAGTGTAGACTACCTCACATTTCTAAAAATGAATGAGGCATGGATCTCGGAGGAATTCAACACATGTGACGAGTCGACCACGTTTGATTGAATTTCCTCATGACAGCCCACAAATATCCGCCACCACCAACAAATCATGGTCCCTGCCTTAGGTAAATACATAAGCATAAAAGGCCTTTTATGTCCGTTAAATGCCTAATATTTGTGGCCTGTACTGGCCGACAGTTACATTTTTATCCTGTGACCGCCTAATTTCCCTCCAGCCACAGAATCCTACAAAGTTGTGTGCTGTCAGGTGAAAGCACATTATTCCATCTTGTGTAGGATGTTTGTGGTGCATGTGGTCCGCTGCCGACATCCTTCATTGTATGCATTTTTGCTAGGGATTGCCTTTAGCAGCGGATCACATGCAGAGGGATTGCTCCCCCGGGTATAAACACGCTACAGTGTTTGCGGTTTTTAGCACTTCCTCCCATTTAGGCCTCTTCATTCTGTGTTTTTATTTTATTTATTTTTTTATTTTTATTTTTAAAGGGCAATATGCACCAGAAAGGTGGTTTGTGGTGGCATCAACCAGCAAGAGCAGTGAGCCCCATTTAGATTTTTTTAATAGGCACCCTCTGCTCATTGTATACCTCTTACAGGAAAAGAGCCAAATGAATGCATTGTGTGGTACATTTATCATTGCCTTTGCACAGAACACTCTTATCCTCCATGGGACCAAAATTTATTTTGTCTACGAGTTTGCCACAGGAGACACAAGAAAATGATATGTAAGTATATATATATATATATATATATATATATATATATATATAACCCTAAAGGAGTTTTTAAGCTTCAACTTACATTTTAGCTAGGGCCAGGAGAGCAATGTATAAATAAATATATAAGTGGGTGGCTCTCACCTAGTGGCTATGATGGGTGCTACTAACTCAGAATTGGGTGCCCGGACCTAAAGTAATTTGAAAATTTAAAACAAGAGGGAGAGTGAGCACTCCGTGAGTGCTCACTCTCCCTCTTGTTTTAAATTTTCAGGAGAGCAATGTACCTAAAGTAAAAAAGAAAAAAAGTTACCTGCTCCCTGCCACTGGGACATGTCCCCATGCTGTAGTTCACTGCTGGGTCACATGCCGCTCAGGAGCACATCACCTCTTAGGCCAGTGACTAACTGCAGCGGTGCATGTGACCCCATCCGAAAGTTTGAATGCTGGGCGGGGACAGGAAGGAACTTGACCAGACCCTCTATGCTGGAACAAAGTAGTGGGGAGCAGACGAGTGTTTTTTTTACTTTAGCTACAGCGCTGTTCTGACCTTAAGGCCTCTTGCACACGGCCGTTGTGCTCCCGTGGCCATTATGCGGGCCACATGCGGCGGTTCCGGATGCTGACCTATTTACTTGAATGGGTCTGCAAATCCGGAGATTTGGTGCGGTGTGGAACGGAAGCACAGAACGGAACCCCACGGAAGCACTATGGAGTGTTTTAGTGGGGTTCCGATCCGTTCTTTCGTTCCGCAAAAAAATAGAACTTGTTCTATCTTTTTGCAGAACGGATGGATCACGGACCCATTCAAGACGCTAAGCAACTGAATTGAGCTCTTACTTGAAGCTCACATCACTAGAGCAATTCCGTCTGAGGTGTATGAATTCGCCTCTAGGAATATTACAAACAACATGGGCAGGATGACATGAAGACGCAAAGAGAGTGCTGTTACCTGCAGTCTCCTTGCGGTAAGTACGGGTGACTATATTGGATTCAGTAACATTACCCACCAGAGTCAAATCCAAAAATGCAATGGATGTACAGTTGAAATTAATAGTAAACTTAGGAACTCCTCAAACATTGGTATGGCAGTATGGTCACCTGACCAGATGAACAACAAGTCATCAATACAGCACTCTCTTTGCGTCTTCATGTCATCCTGCCCATGTTGTTTGTAATATTCCTAGAGGCGAATTCATACACCTCAGACGGAATTGCTCTAGTGATGTGAGCTTCAAGTAAGAGCTCAATTAGGTTGCTGAGCGTCTTGTTGCCCGTGGATGCAGCAATAGCAGTCTGTTACAGGCCGCGGCACAAGTCAAACTCAAATCACGGGCAGATTTAGTTTTTCCAAAAAATAAATACAGCAGCCGTTTTAATTCCAATAGTGAGGTCCCCAAGAACAGAGCCCCAGTCTTTTCTACAAGCTATAGTGTTGAATACAGCAAGATCTGTCATATAATAAGAAAAAACCTGTCCTTGCTGCGCATGGATGGACAGTGGTCTGATGTTCCCAGTTCCAATATTAAATGTATTGCCCGTCGAGCCCCTACTTTGGGCCAACGTGTCAGCCCTAGTTTGTTTTTGGATGATTCCCAGATACAGCAGAGTTGGTTACGTTTTACGTTTCAAGGGAAACTACAAATGCGGACATCGCATTTGCACTTGTTGCAAGCATCTTTCAACTGGCCAAACTGTTGTCTCTGTGTCCAATCAAAAAACTTTTACTTTGAAACAGTATATCAACTGCAATACTAGTTTTGTGGTGTACTGCATCACCTGCACGATAATGCCGTCTACAGTATATAGGCTGCACCTCTAACAGCCTCAAAACCAGGATTCGCCGGCATATCTCTGACATTCCGCATGCGCTGACCAGGAATGTCTCTGCGGTCAGTTCACATTATGCGGCTTGCCATGCAGGTGATATCAGTGGCCTTGCTGTGCAGGGGGTGGAACGAGTTAAATTTCCTAAACGTGGAGGTGATCATAGGAGAGTTCTTTTAAATAGAGAATCTTATTGGATCTTCACCATGGGTACCTGTGTACCAATGGGTCCTAATCGCAGGCACGATCTCATACTGCATTATTGACCCTGGTACTGTATTGTTTCCTTTGAAGTTTTCTTCTTTTCTTCTCTTCTTTTTTAGCATATGCTTTTATGTCTCAGAGAAGGCGCTATCTGCTGATTGTGTCCACCTGATATGTTTGACCTGCCCCTTATTTAAGGCCAGTGTCTCACACTATCATGTTGTCATGAGTAAGGATCTGAATGTATTGATCTGAAACGCGTAGACCTGATGTACATGTCTTGTCTGGATTTTAGCACCTTTTTCATTAAAGCATCTACATGTTGTTTGGAAGCTGGATCTCCTTCTTCACTTATATTCCTACCATCGCTTAGTTCCTGGCGAATATCCGTGCTTCCATTTCAACCTGGGACCAGGTGAGCCTCGACAACTTCCTTTTCTTGCATTCAAGTTGAATGGGTCTGAATCTGTCCCAGCTGCAGCATGGACTTTTCCGTGCATTGGGGACCACAAATTGCGGTCCCCAATGCACGGAACAGAATGAGAAAAGAACGGCCGTGTGCAAGAGGCCTAACTAAGATGGTGGTTGAGGAATATTCAAAATACATTTTTTTTATTTATTTTTTATTTAAAGGGACTCTGTCACCAGTTTCTAACCCCCCCTTTTAAAACTATTGTTCTCTCCATGGTGCCCTTGTCATTACAAAGCTGTTGTTATAAGATAAATCCGGCTTGTAGTTTTGATAAAAATCGCTTTTATCTAACCTGTCAATCCTCTGGATAAGGTGCCCAGGGCGTTTCTGAAGGTCTGAATCTGCCGCTCTCCTCCGCCGCCGCCGTTGGTGCCCAGCTCCTCCCATGATCCTTTCAGCGCCACCTCGATGTAATGAAATCCGCCTCCGGCTCTCCTCAGTGCCCCCTCCTCCTTTTCAAAGATCCCGCGCGTGCGCACAGGCCTGTGCCTGATGCGCCCGTGCGGACTTTTAGATTCTGCCTCGTTGAGCGAAGTGCGCATGCGCGCGCACGAACGCGCGCGAATATGCGCGAACGCGCGCGAATGCGCACTTCGCTCCACGAGGCAGAATCTAAAAGTCCGCACGGGCGCATCAGGCACAGGCCTGTGCGCACGCGCGGGATCTTTGAAAAGGAGGAGGGGGCACTGAGGAGAGCCGGAGGCGGATTTCATTACATCGAGGTGGCGCTGAAAGGATCATGGGAGGAGCTGGGCACCAACGGCGGCGGCGAAAAGCGGCAGATTCAGACCTTCAGAAACGCCCTGGGCACCTTATCCAGAGGATTGACAGGTTAGATAAAAGCGATTTTTATCAAAACTACAAGCCGGATTTATCTTATAACAACAGCTTTGTAATGACAAGGGCACCATGGAGAGAACAATAGTTTTAAAAGGGGGGGTTAGAAACTGGTGACAGAGTCCCTTTAAAGCCTGAAATACAGTATTGTCTTCCTAAAACTATACAATTTTGCATGGCACCACTTATGTTATTACTGTATATTAATCAACATTTTAGGATAGTGGACATATTGTAGTGATAGTGGAGATAAACGTATCTGTCATTTGTTTTTATGTAGATAACATAATTATCCATACAGATCTGCTGGTGAATTGCCAGTATAAATATAGGCCACAGAAGCCACTCTTGCGGCTGCTCCCCTGCCCTACTGCAATTGTCAGTTGCACTCAGCATTGATAGTTTAGTGTGCCATGCATCATCCATCCACCTCAGCCTCATCTTTCCTCTCCTGACAAAGTACTTTAGCTACCCCACCAAGGAGTAGCTGGAGATGATGAAGATCTTAGTCTGAGGCTGGAGTTTTAAATTCATTTTGAATACACATTAAAAATCTTTAATAAAAATAAAGTAATTAAGATAGGTCAGACATGAATATGGAAAAAAAACTTAAATTATTTGCTGTGGCAAACATCAGTGGGAGCACTATAAATGTGAGGGGCATCAAAGGGCAGTATTACCGTCTGGGTACTATGGATGGTAGGTTTGTGTAGAGTTGGAAAAAGGTGGAAAGGGTGCTAGAAATGTAAGGGTGCCTTCACACGTTGCAGATTTTGTGGCAGAAAATTCCGCAACTGAAAATCAGTTCTATTCATTTGAATGGGGCAGCAAGTACATGAATTTCAACAAGTCATTGCTGGAAGAAGTTGTCATGGCAGTCTGTATCAAACGGAGAACAAAAGGGAATGTAAATCACTCAAATGAAAAATAGTTTCCAGAGATTCACTGTATTTAACAGTACTGCAATCACTTCTATAGTCTGCAGAGTGCCTGTGTACAACTGGTATCTACCACTATATGGTCTTTGTAGGGTGGTCATTTTGGTCTTTGTACAGTGTTTTTTATTCATGTGTTATTGGCGTGGTGGCAATATTTGGCCCACTGTGGACTAGTGCCACAAGCTTCAGGGTAGAGTGGGGAGGACACGAATATTGGTAGCAATGATGGAGGTAGCCATTACTCATGGTGGAGGTCCTCACACCGGAGTAACAGTGGTGATGAATGCAATAATGAGGCTTGTAGTGCAACCAGATAACCGTTCTTTACTGAAAGCAGTATCGGCAAAGTATACATACAAGTACTCACATTATTGTAACAGTTCAGACTATGCATGGACAGGCTGCTCTTTCAGTTTCATAGTCTGCAAAGGTTAAGAACAGGCCAAGTTGTCTCTCTGTGTTAATCTTCCTGCATCTGCACCTCCCTCTCAAGCTCAAGCGTTCAGACATAGGGGAGCAATACTTATCTTGCAGCCTTCTGCATTATCTCACTTTGTTCACTTTAATTATGCACTCACAATGCGGCACTACAAGTCTCCACAGTGGGATTTAGTCCTTAGCAGAACCTCTTTTAGTGTAGGTCTGTTAGAAGCCACCTTGTCGCTGGTAGATGGGCTCAACACAATTTTGATTAAATTCCTATAGTAAGTATAGCAGTAATGCAATTTACATTTATTCATGTTTTCTGTCTTTGCATGTGTCTTTGCGCATGGCAGTGTGCTTCTACTTGTAGTCCCTGTTTGCTTTTACATTGCAGCCATGGTAGCTTGCACCTGACCCCCCTTGTTTATACAAAGTTTGGAGGTACTGGTCTACTTTTTTTTACTTAGCAGAAGCTCGGTCTGCATCTAAAATAAGTCCAGGCTCCCAAAGCCTTTCATCTCCTGCTGCAGAGTCCATAAGTCATTCAGACAAGTTATCTCCACGGTTTCCTTTGCCTGTACCACCTCTTAAAACTGGAATGCACCACAAAATATCACTTTTCTCTTTATCTCTCAGAGGCTGTATTACAGACATTCTCTCCATTGACTGGTTCTCTATCAAGGGCTGCATTTTGCTTTGTTCTATTCATGTTACGTATCGTCTGAGGCTTTATCTGTGCCACGCAGGGGTACCATACAGCAACGCATGAAATACCTTTGGCTCCATAGAACTGAACTACAAGAGATCCATGAGCTTTGAACACAGCGGCAAAAATTGCAAGTCAAGGCCGAAATAATGGGTCACCGTCTTATCAGAAGCTGGTCAGAAAGGTCAACTATCCAAATCTTCCAACCAGGAGTTGGATCCTAAATGGAGATATTCCACTGTTATATAACGGTTATATGCCAGGTATCGTAAATTAGAACCCCATTAATATGTCCTGACGCAACTCTCAGCTCTACAGAAAACTTTTTCATGGGTATTCAAGCTCTGTCTCTCACAACCAGCAAACATACAACAGACAATGGACCATATGGTCCTATGTTACAATGAAGTGTTCATGAGAAATTCTTATTTCAGAGACAATCTGGAAACGCTATCCTTGTCTATTTTCTGTCTAATAATGCACTAATAAAAGGCCAAATTACATGCAGATTTTTGTAAATGTGGTCAATATGAAAGGACACAAATGTTCCACACACATTTGCCATGACTTGCAGTACAATAAAGCACAACCACCCATAATCATTGACGTACAAGCGGTTTACTGCCACGGGGCAAGTACTAAAATAGCACGACCACAATCCATTTTCATAAAGAATAGAAAGAGCATATAAGCTGCAGGCGACGGGTGCACCTGTTTTATATTATTGGACTTCGTGAAAGAGTGAGTTGATGATCCTTTGTAGCATCATGTGTCCTTATACATAAAAAATATCAGTGCTGAAAACAGGAAGCGCGCTTGACGGATTGTATACACTTAATTTACTCAATCCAAGCAATGTCTCCATTATTTCACATTGATCACCTAATGGTTTACAAACAGGATAAAATTCTCTGAGGCCAAAAAAGGCAACAACATTGATTACTGCATCCTGCCTAACATATATCAACCAGAGGCGCAGCCTGGAGCTCCTGAGCCTCAATGCTAAATCTGTTACAGAGCCCAACCACCTTACTGGACCATAAGCCGTTTTAAGGGTGAGCACATTTCTCAAAATTTGTTTTGTCGCAATTCATTTGAACCTGAAAAGAATTCAGATTCGGGTACGAATCAATTATACCCAAATCACAAAGAGAAAAAGAAAGAGAAATATTCACCCAAATGAGGAGTCTTATAGCCCTGAGAAGCCTCCTTTGGGTATGAAAATTAGCTTTCTTTCCAACAGGAACAAAACTAGTCCTCTGCTGCCACCAGATGTTAAGTATTAATCCAATAGGTCAATACTTAGCTTTTAAACCCATTCCTGATATGATGATTCTCTGTTTTTGCATTTTGTTTTTTCACTCCCTTCCTTCCCGGGGCCTCACATTTTTCCATTCACAAAGCTGTATGAGAGCTTGTTTTTTGCGGGACAAGTTGCACTTTCTAATGGCATCATTTAATATTGCATACAATGTCATACTTCCCAACTTTTGAAAAGAAGGAAGAGGGACACTATGTGCGCCGTGGCAATGTTTTTCTGCACTAGGCCACACCTCTAACTCCGCCCAAAACATAAGTAAACACCTAATCCCACCCAGTCCCCTAAATGCCCCCACATTGTAATTATTCCCCCTTTATGCCACTATACAGTAGTTATGCCAGCATTGTGCCTTCTTCATAGTAGTTATGTCCAGATATGTGCCCCCTCATAGTAGCAATGCTCAGATACAGTACAGACCAAAAGTTTGGACACACCTTCTCATTCAAAGAGTTTTCTTTATTTTCATGACTATGAAAATTGTAGATTCACACTGAAGGCATCAAAACTATGAATTAACACATGTGGAATTATATACATAACAAAAAAGTGTGAAACAACTGAAAATATGTCATATTCTAGGTTCTTCAAAGTAGCCACTTTTTGCTTTGATTACTGCTTTGCACACTCTTGGCATTCTCTTGTTGAGCTTCAAGAGGTAGTCACCTGAAATGGTTTTCACTTCACAGGTGTGCCCTGTCAGGTTTAATAAGTGGGATTTCTTGCCTTATAAATGGGGTTGGGACCATCAGTTGCCTTGTGGTGAAGTCAGGTGGATACACAGCTGATAATCCTACTGAATAGACTGTTAGAATTTGTATTATGGCAAGAAAAAAGCAGCTAAGTAAAGAAAAACGAGTGGCCATCGTTACTTTAAGAAATGAAGGTTAGTCAGTCACAAAAACCATCAAGTGCTACAAAGAAACTGGCTCACATGCGGACCGCCCCAGGAAAGGAAGACCAAGAGTCACCTCTGCTGCGGAGGATAAGTTCATCCGAATCACCAGCCTCAGAAACCGCAGGTTAACAGCAGCTCAGATTAGAGACCAGGTCAATGCCACACAGAGTTCTAGCAGCAGACACATCTCTAGAACAACTGTTAAGAGGAGGCTGTGTAAATCAGGCCTTCATGGTAGAATATCTGCTAGGAAACCACTGCTAAGGACAGGCAACAAGCAGAAGAGACTTGTTTGGGCTAAAGAACACAAGGAATGGACATTAGACCTGTGGAAATCTGTGCTTTGGTCTGATGAGTCCAAATTTGAGATCTTTGGTTCCAACCACCATGTCTTTGTGCGAGACAGAAAAGGTGAACGGATGGACTCTACATGCCTGGTTCCCACTGTGAAGCATGGAGGAGGAGGTGTGATGGTGTGGGGGTGCTTTGCTGGTGACACTGTTGGGGATTTATTCAAAATTGAAGGCATACTGAACCAGCATGGCTACCACAGCATCTTGCAGCGGCATGCTATTCCATCCGGTTTGCGTTTAGTTGGACCATCATTTATTTTTCAACAGGACAATGACCCCAAACACACCTCCAGGCTGTGTAAGGGCTATTTGACCATGAAGGAGAGTGATGGAGTGCTGCGCCAGATGACCCTGCCTCCACAGTCACCGGAACTGAACCTAATCGAGATGGTTTGGGGTGAGCTGGACCGCAGAGTGAAGGCAAAAGGGCCAACAAGTGCTAAGCATCTCTGGGAACTCCTTCAAGACTGTTGGAAGACCATTTCAGGTGACTACCTCTTGAAGCTCATCAAGAGAATGCCAAGAGTGTGCAAAGCAGTAATCAAAGCAAAAGGTGGCTACTTTGAAGAACCTAGAATATGACATATTTTCAGTTGTTTCACACTTTTTTGTTATGTATTTAATTCCACATGTGTTAATTCATAGTTTTGATGCCTTCAGTGTGAATCTACAATTTTCATAGTCATGAAAATAAAGAAATCTCTTTGAATGAGAAGGTGTGTCCAAACTTTTGGTCTGTACTGTATGTGCCCATCACAGTAGTTATGCCCAGATATGTGCCCCCTCATAGTAGCGATGCTCAGATATGTGTCCCTCACAGTAGTTATAACCAGATATGTGCCCTTAGCAGTAGCGATGCCCCAGATATGTACCCCCTCACAGTAGTTATGGCCAGATAGGTGCCCCCTCACAGTAGTTACGCCCAGTTATGTGCCCCCTCACAGTAGTTACACCCAGTTCTGTACCCCCCATAGTAGTTATGCCCAAATATGTGCCCTCTGACAGTAATATGCCCAGCTGTGCCCTTCACTGTAATATACCTAGTAAAGTGCCCCCTTCACAGGCAGTAAAAAAGCAACAAACTCCACATATTTACCTCATTCCCCAGCAGCAGCAACACCAACAGCAGGACACAATGAGCTCCCGGCTGGCCCAACTCCCTGCCCAGACCTGCAGTGTGGAGCGCAGACAGGGGGGAGGAATGATGGAGCAGAGAGTGGACGGACGGCTTTCTACTTCATCATTACAGGCAGCTGTCTCTGCTTCCTATGGAAGCGGGGACAGCTGCCACAAAGCGGCACATACTTCCCCCGTACAGGGACTGTGTGAAAGCCACTGAAATCCAGGACTGTCATGTCGGATCCGGGATGGTTGGGAGGAATACAGTGTAGTGGGAAGCTGGAAAAAAATTCCAAATGGTGAAACTTAATTCTACCACATGTTGATTGGTTTTGTTTTTACAGTGTTTACTATGAGGTAAAACTGACTTGTGACATAACAAAAACAAAGACAGGTGCACGCTGCGGTCTTACTAACCCTCGTACTGGTGTAAAATTGAGAATTAGCCAACATATCCTGCTTGGAGGACATGTCTGAGTCCGAGCACCGCGCCAAGGTTTCTCAAGTAGCTCGGGACCTAACGCTAAACCTACCTGGGCCGTATGGGCAATGCCAGGAGCCAGTGGGCGAATTACAGGCGCGCAAGGTCCGACTCAAAACAATCTCCCAGTAACCTCCAGCATGTGACCATGCATACAATGGGAGGAGGCAGAGAGCTCTGAGCCCCACCCAAGACTGGCTGATATAGCCCAGGCCTCACATGTGCACTAGAATGCTGCCTGTAGATGGAAATAAAGGCACATTCAGACTAGGAGTTTCTACACCTCCAAAAAATTCTAAATACAAACTACAGATCGGCGTGGTATTAAAAAGCAGGAAGTGCTCAACCCCATATGCAGTGGTGCATCTATACCGGGGGAGGGGGGGAGGGGCAGATCCTGCACTTGTGGTCCACTGCTAATCGCAATCCCCAGCAAAAATGCATACAATGGAGGATGCCTGCAGCGGACCACAAGTACCACAATGGACATCCTACACAGGCAGGATTGCCATTAGCAACGGGCCACAAGTGCAGGATCTGCCCCCCCGGTATAGATGCACCACTACATATGGGGTTGAGCACTTCCTGCTTTTTAATACCACACCAATCTGTAGTTTGTAAAACTGACTTGTGCTCTTCATTCTCCATGTCAGTACGATTACGGAGATCATATTTGTATAGGTTTTCTTGTGTTTTAATACTTAAAAAGATAAAAACCTTAGAAAAAAATGATTTTTTTCTTTTCATCACCATATTCTGCCCCCCCCCCCCCCCATATCACTTTCTTATAGTTATGTCTACGAAGCTGTGTGAGGGCTCATTTTTTGCTGGACAGTCTGTAGTTTTTATTGATACCATTTTGGGGTGTGTATGTAAGTACTGATTCAAGAGAACTAGCTTAACTAGGTCAAAGGCCTTAGTGGGGGTACTATTTCTCCTTATGGAGAGCACCTGAGCACCTAGTAGGCATGAGGAGTCTTCATGTTTAGGTAATGCTCCTCTGGGTTTCTGGAAAATAGATATGTAAATGAGCTTTCCTTCTAAAAGTAGAAGAAAGCTAAGGGTGGATTTCTGTGCATCATCTTCTTTTAAGAGAAACAACATAAGAGTATTGCAGGTTTGATACCTTTTAATGGCTAACAAAAATAGAAGTAATGATGTTACATAGCGAGCTTTCGAGACATTACCAGTCTCTTCATCAGGCGTACTACAAGAATATATGAAGAAACAGCAATATATATACAATGAGAACAGAGGCATGGGGGAATGAATGGACATTTGAAAAAAAAAACCAGAACATCATATTAAAGATCTTGAGAATGAGTCCTTAATTATATTACAGATAAGGGGTGTGAAAGTTTTATGGTCTCTAAATTGGTGTTATCTCAGAGACCTGGTGCCCCGACTATGTCTATAGAAGACTCTTTAGAGCACTAAACTAGTTTTCTATTGGCTAACACAGTACCAGACTTTTTTCTTCTTCTTTTGAAATAAATGAAAAACATTCAGCTTCAGAAAATTCACAACAAACCATTATATACGCTGACCATTTGTCATGACACAAGAGCAGCAGATTAGCACTGCGGCCAGTGATTGGCTGCAGGGGCATCCAACAGGAAGTTTACATCCAAGGAACCCAGCGGAGGCCATGGAGAGAAGGAGCCAGTGCCAACAAGTAGGTAAATATGCTTCCCTCCAGAGGCCTAGCCTGTCCCGGAAGAGGGGGGGGGGGTGCCCCCTAACCAACCCCCCAGAGGTGCACAACCCCTTTAAAATACTCACCTTACAGATATCCTACTGCTCCTCTTCTGATCTGACCCTTCCTAGACCAACGTTAATCTCTGCTTCATTCTTTAAGTCGACACAAAGGAAATGACTCCTCAGCCGATCATCGGCTGAGGCAGGTCACAGCTGAAGCCAGCAATTGGTTGGGCAGTCATTTCCTGCTTTTCAACAGAGACCGGGAAGAAGAGCCTGCCTGAAGCATCAAAACAGGAGTGTCAGGGAAAAAGTGAGGGGAGTATGATTTCTTTCATTATTTTACACCATGTAGAGCCTTTTTTTTAAAGAAAAATTTAAGTGGACAACCCTTTTAATTCCACAGGTACCATGCTCTTAGAGATCTACAACAATCGGCATAACGTTTGCTCTTAATAGGAGTGTCCATATCAGGAGTGCCTCCAAAACTACCGTTACAACCTTTAGATCACCTCCACCTTTCCCACCCACTATAATATAGAAACATGTACTACCCCAAAATTACTGCCCATTACAGAATTTACATATATTATACACTACGTGCAGAATTATTAGGCAAATGAGTATTTTGACCACATCATCCTCTTTATGCATGTTGTCTTACTCCAAGCTGTATAGGCTCGAAAGCCTACTACCAATTAAGCATATTAGGTGATGTGCATCTCTGTAATGAGAAGGGGTGTGGTCTAATGACATCAACACCCTATATCAGGTGTGCATAATTATTAGGCAACTTCCTTTCCTTTGGCAAAATGGGTCAAAAGAAGGACTTGACAGGCTCAGAAAAGTCAAAAATAGTGAGATATCTTGCAGAGGGATGCAGCACTCTGTAAATTGCAAAGCTTCTGAAGCGTGATCATCGAACAATCAAGCGTTTCATTCAAAATAGTCAACAGGGTCGCAAGAAGCGTGTGGAAAAACCAAGGCGCAAAATAACTGCCCATGAACTGAGAAAAGTCAAGCGTGCAGCTGCCAAGATGCCACTTGCCACCAGTTTGGCCATATTTCAGAGCTGCAACATCACTGGAGTGCCCAAAAGCACAAGGTGTGCAATACTCAGAGACATGGCCAAGGTAAGAAAGGCTGAAAGACGACCACCACTGAACAAGACACACAAGCTGAAACGTCAAGACTGGGCCAAGAAATATCTCAAGACTGATTTTTCTAAGGTTTTATGGACTGATGAAATAAGAGTGAGTCTTGATGGGCCAGATGGCTGGATTGGTAAAGGGCAGAGAGCTCCAGTCCGACTCAGACGCCAGCAAGGTGGAGGTGGAGTACTGGTTTGGGCTGGTATCATCAAAGATGAGCTTGTGGGGCCTTTTGGGTTGAGGATGGAGTCAAGCTCAACTCCCAGTCCTACTGCCAGTTTCTGGAAGACACCTTCTTCAAGCAGTGGTACAGGAAGAAGTCTGCAAGGTAAGAAAAACATGATTTTCATGCAGGACAATGCTCCATCACACGCGTCCAAGTACTTCACAACGTGGCTGGCAAGAAAGGGTATAAAAGAAGAAAATCTAATGACATGGCCTCCTTGTTCACTTGATCTGAACCCCATTGAGAACCTGTGGTCCATCATCAAATGTGAGATTTACAAGGAGGGAAAACAGTACACCTCTCTGAACAGTGTCTGGGAGGCTGTGGTTGCTGCTGCACGCAATGTTGATGGTGAACAGATCAAAACACTGACAGAATCCATGGATGGCAGGCTTTTGAGTGTCCTTGCAAAGAAAGGTGGCTATATTGGTCACTGATTTGTTTTTGTTTTGTTTTTGAATGTCAGAAATGTATATTTGTGAATGTTGAGATGTTATATTGGTTTCACTGGTAAAAATAAATAATTGAAATGGGTATATATTTGTTTTTTGTTAAGTTGCCTAATAATTATGTACAGTAATAGTCACCTGCACACACAGATATCCCCCTAAAATAGCTAAAACTAAAAACAAACTAAAAACTACTTCCAAAAATATTCAGCTTTGATATTAGGCTGCTTTCACACTAGCGTTCGGGTGTCCGCTCGTGAGCTCCGTTTGAAGGGGCTCACGAGCGGACCCGAACGCAGCCGTCCAGCCCTGATGCAGTCTGAATGGAGCGGATCCGCTCAGACTGCATCAGTCTGGCGGCGTTCAGCCTCCGCTCCGCTCGCCCCCCCACGGACAGGCGTACAGCTGAAGGCTGCTTGCAGCGTTGGGGTGTCCGCCTGGCCGCGCAGAGGCGTGCGGATCCGTGCGGATCCGTCCAGACTTACAATGTAAGTCAATGGGGACGGATCCGTTTGAAGATGCCACAATGTGGCTCAATCTTCAAGCGGATCCGTCCCCCATTGACTTTACATTGAAAGTCTGGACGGATCCGTCCCAGGCTATTTTCACACTTTAGCTTTTTTTTACTAATATAATGCAGACGGATCCGTTCTGAACGGAGCCTCCGTCTGCATTATTATGAGCGGATCCGTTCAGAACGGATCCGCCCGAACGCTAGTGTGAAAGTAGCCTTAATGAGTTTTTTGGGTTCATTGAGAACATGGTTGTTGTTCAATAATAAAATTAATCCTCAAAAATACAACTTGCCTAATAATTCTGCACTCCCTGTATAAGGATCAGGGGAGATGCTTTTACACCGGCTCAACCCCATAAAAAACCTACCCCTTACTGCTATCATGTGAAGACTTCACCCGGACACTGACCAGTGTCGGACTAGGATGCCTAGGGCCCACAAGTAAAATTAATTCTGGGGGCCCACTGTACATCGACATGCGAATATTACCCGCCCACACAGAGGCAGACAGCAACAAGACGCTACAAGATAATTAATTATGGGGGTCCATGCAACAACCTCAAAAGCTGGCTCCCAGGGAAGAGAAGATACTGGCTGGCCTGTCTCTATTCCTAGAGGCCTTCTTAACCTTCCGATGCATCTATAATAATAAACTGGATAGTCTACCCAGTTTTTTATATTAATATAGGTTATTTGAGATGCTGTGCTGGTTAATTGTGGGCCCACCTTTCTCAGGGGCCCACCTTTCCCCTATTACCCTGTGGGCCAGTCCGAGCCTGACCCTGGACCTCCTTTCCACTGTAAGTAACTCACTAACCCATTAACCCTTTAGTGCCTTGTCTTACACAACCCAGTCTTACTCCTGTCTGTCCAGGCTCCGCCGTGCCACACTACGTCTTATTTGGGTTCTTGGAGGTTCAGGGCACTGTTCACAGTTCACTGTTGAACTTGAACTTTCTATGACATTTATATAATTATGTATCTAGATCACGTCCTCCAGTCATAATACAACCGTTTTCCGCACCGGTTCCACAAGTTTTTTTTCATATTTCTGGATCTGTTCAGGACATCGCTAAACAAACTTTTGGATGACCTCACGTCGGCATGCAGAGGAGACGGCACATTAGAGTGATGGCTTGTCAAACTTTCTCCACAATTCAATGGCTTTCGGTTTACACAAATGTCAGATGTGAATGAATTCAAACACAGAGCAAGGCTGTAAAGAGGGGAGTGGGTGACAAAATCTTTCCTTTTCCAAATTCGCCCATTTCAGTCTACCAGTTTTAGTTGGTGTGATTGTTGTCATGACAGCTATGGAACAAAATCAGCACGTTATTTTTGGGTGAAGCGAGTTAAAGCTCAAAATTTAGTTAATATGTGTAGCTAATGTTTTATTGCTCCAATGCATCTAAAATAAAATTAAAATAAAGCAACTTTGCAGATAGTCTTGATTAAAAATTTCTTGTTTTGTGCCTTCAGCTCCTATGCAGATTTATGTGTCACCGAGGTAACAGACAACAACAAACCATGTACTGCATTTCTCATTTTTTCCATATGTCCCCTACTCCTGCCTAACCCCTGAAGAATAAGGGGACATAGATAAGGGAGTGCGATTACAGGACTAGACTACACAGGGTTTGTTTGTAGTCTGTAACCATGGAAACACATACGTCTGCATAGCAGGAACAGTCACAAAATGATAGGATATGTTTAACCCCTTAACACATAATGCTGAACACGCATAATATGCAGGAAATGTATGGAACGAGCTCACAAGCTGAGCTCACTTCATACATGGCAGGCGCCAGTTGCTGTTTCTGTGGGGTCAGACAGAGGAGGGGGGCTCACACTGTCCTTAGAACAGAGCCCCTGAAGCAAAATCGCAGGGCTCAAATCGGTTGCCATGATGGCCTGAGACAGTGTCGGACCGGGGTACCTAGGTTCCACCAGTAAAATCTATTTTGGGGGCCCACCGTACAGATAAATTCAAATATAATAAATAATCGAATACGTTTTTTATATGAACATAGGCTGGTTGAGGTGCTGTACATTGAATATATTTATGTAGTGTACTAAATCTAATGTGTTATGTGCCACTTGTGCAGGGGGAGGGAGACTAGGGGCCCACCTTGCTCAGGGGCCCACCGGGGGATTCCCCTGTACCCCTGTGGGCCAGTCCGAGCCTGGCCTGAGATCTTGTGAAGGCTTCCAGCGCTGTCCAAGTGAGCTGCTTGAAGCACAGCATGACAGGCAGCCTGTCAGAATCCCACAGACTGCAATAGTATTCTATTGCAGTGTATGGGACAAGCGGTCAGAAGATTGCATGTACGAGTCTCCTAAGGAGACTAAGAATTACCGTAAAAAAAAAAAAGAAAAAATATTGAAGAAAACACAAAGATATTAAAAATTTAAATCACCCGCTTTCCCACTTTTTACATAAAAATAAAAAAAACTATAAAAAAAACCATAACAGGCATTGATACATTTAAAAATGTCAGAACTATTAAAATATCAAAATATTTTTCCTGCGTGATGAAGTCTGTATTGGGAAAAAAAATATTAAAACCCACAATTTGTCATTTTTTGGTCACATTGTCCCTCAAAAAATTGAATAAAAAGCGATCAAAAACTCTTACATACCCCAAAATAGTACCAATAAAAACTAAGGTTTGCCCCGCAAAACACGAGCCCTGATACAACTCTCTAGACGGAAATATAAAAACTTATGGCTGGTGATGCAAAGAAAATTTGTATTTTTTTAAAAGTAACATAATAAAAACTATAGTAAAAAGAGAAAAGGGTCCAGCTTGATTAAAATGTTACCTTTATTTTTCAGTGCAGATAAAAGCCAGTTACACTCCAGTTACATGTTTCGGATCAGGGACAATAGGGATCCTTCCTCATGACATACACATACTGAGGAGGGGGTTGGATATATAGCACCTCCACCTAGGAGCAGGTGAACACACTAACTACAAGCTCCTCCTTGAATGAAATTGACAACACATGCTAAAAGGCATGATGAGTTAAAACAAAAGAACACACACAAATCATGGAACAAAAATTCAATAATGTAACATCAAGTCGTGTTTCCGATTAAGTCCACTTGGTACGGTGGACCCCATTTTAAAAATCCAGAACGACCTGCGATTCAAAAGCTTCTTTTTATAATTGCCACCCCTTGATGGTGGAGTAACCCTTTCCAAGCCTTGCACTATTAAACCCTCTGTATCACCACCATGCACCGCTGAGAAATGCAGGCTGACTGCAGACACATTTCTGGCATGTGAATGAGGAATGTCAGAGATGTGCCTGCACAGTCTAACCTTAAGGCCATTAGTGGTGCAACCAATGTACTGGAGGGAACAGAGAGTGCATGAAATACAATACACCACATGAGTGGTGTTACAGTTGATGTATTGTTTGATGGAAAAACTTTGATTCATGGCATAGGAAAAAACTTCCTTACCAGGTCGCATATGAGAGCAACACGTACAGATTTTATGCCCACATTTATAACTGCCAAGAAACCGCAGCCACACTGGAGAGGCTCGTGCCCCCTCAGAATAGAGAGAGGGGCAGAGTCTATTGCCCTACGGGCTGAGCACAAGATGCCACCTTTCAAGACACTGCGCCATTGGTCATCTGTTGACAATACAGGTAAGTGCTTTCTTACTATGTTACAGATCTGCGAGTATTGTGTACTATGGGCAGTGACAAAAACAGGCAAACGGGAATGCCGTGACTGATTTAGATTATCAGAGCGACGTGTGCGCTTGTGGTGAGTAAATAATAATGATTGTCTGGGTCTAGACAGGGCCTCCTTCTGGGCGAGTGCTAAACCGTGCTGGGAATATTGTCTCATGGAAAGGCGAAAAGCCGTAGAGCGCATCTCCATGCGGCATGTTCCATCCTGAGTACAGTTGCGTCTGATGCGAATGAACTCACCCTTGGGAATATTTTTGGCAACATGAGGAGGATGGCAAGACGCCGCATGGAGAATTGTGTTGCCCGCAGTTTCTTTGCGAAAGGTGCGGGTATTAATTGAATTGGTGCACTCATCGCCCTCCAGAGACAAATCCAAAAAGGAAATACAGGTAGCATGAAAATGCACGGTGAATTTTAAATTGCAGATGTTGCAACTCAAAAACTCCTCAAAGAGTGGTATGGCCGCCACATCGCCCGACCATATAAACAACAGGTCGTCGATGTAACGGCCATACCACTCCAGCGAGGGTGCCCAGGGATTGGTCGGGGAGAATAAAACACATACAAATTTGGGATCGCCATAATCGTATCACCATAATAAGGACGTTTTTTTTTTTTTTTTTGTTAGCACACAGTGAATGGCGTAATAACAAAATCCTAAAAAACTTAGAACTGTGTTTGTTTGTTTTTTACAATTTCACACCGCAAAGATTTTTTCCCCCCATTTTCCATTACAAGAGATGGCAAATTAAATGGTGCCAGCAAAAATATACAACTTGCCCTGTAAAAAAAAAACGCCTTCATAATGCAATGGGAGGTTGTGGCTTTTCACAAATAGGAAAACAAAAACTTGCCCAGTTCTTAACCCCTTCCCAACATCCGCCGTACATGTATGTATGTAAAAGTGGTGCCCACTCCATGTCACATGGCTAGAAATAACTGGCATTGGTTGGAAGAGCATGACCAAGACTTCCAGGTACTACACTGGCCCCTTAATTTCCCAGACTTGAACCCATTTGAGCATCTGTGGGACCACCTCGTTCGTCATGTTCGCTCTATAGATCACCTCCCACTCAACCTCCAGCAGCTGTGGGGTGCACTGCAGTCAGCATGGCTCCACATATCTGTGACAACCTACCAGGACCTTATTGAGTCACTCTCAGCAGTTACTCTTGATACTAGCTCATTGAAAGAAAAATAAATTACCACACCAGTCGAATGAAACTTTCTATGTGTGGATGTAATGATGATACATGTAAGTGATTACAATATTAGACCGAAAGGATACGTTTATTGGGGAAAACTGTACAATAGAAAGGAGGCTCTAGGACCCTGTTGAGCTCCTCTAGCCTGGATACAAGATGAGATATATTTGGCATGGAAACATACAGGTTCAATATGGTATCTTGCGGCACATTTCCCACAGATGTAGCCATAATACACTGCAATATAAATTAAAAAAAAATAAAAAATACGCACAAAAGGACATGTTTCTCTTACACAATGTTTTATGCTGAAAAAAAAACCTCCTAAAAAATAGAACAAAGATCTATACCCAACCTAACTGGTATTGTCACATCCTTAATAACCCGTCACAAGGTGAATACCATGAAAATAAAACAAAAGGGTTTTTGTTAAAAAAAAAAAGGGGTATACAAGTTAATCAACACCTCATGTTGCTCAAATAGTACCACACAGAGAATATTGTAGCAACTAAAAAAAATAATAATAAATGATTTAATACAATTTCCACCATGGTGTAATTGACAATTACTACTCATCCCCACTCCTTTGGCTAGATTAATAGAAAACTCTTAACTGGGATTTCTGGGCTTGCAGTCAGTGATTGGCTGCAGTGGTCATGTGTCTCACTGGACATACAGAGAGTTCTACAACAATGCAGATTATTTCCACAGATTTCCATTGACTGCTACGGGTCTGTGAGCAGACAAGCCCCATTAAATGCAATGCACTAGCCTGGAAGTACTCATGAATTTCTTTGCTCCCCCCAATTGCTGACTGGCAGCATTCTTCCCATATACACTATACAAATGTTGACTATAAGTGATGTGCCTGTAACGGGGTGCCGAAGGCGCACTCGGTCTCCCGTCTGCCGCAGACCTGCTGCTTAGCTTCGGGAGCGAGGATCTGTGTTCAGCCTCGTTTCCAGGGCGGCTTTTGCTAGCTGGGAGGCTCCCTGCTCCTAGGTCTGCCTTGAGCGCCAAGCTGATCACTCGGTGCTCGACTTGTTTGTCTGTCGGTCATGTGATGCTGGCCACATCACATGACCCTCACTCCCCACTATAAATACAGGCAACCTGCTGGCTACAGGTTGCCTGTGATTTTGGTCCCTTAGGCTGTGTATTATTATTGTTATTTAGCTTATCTTTGGATTTGACCCTTGATCTGCTTCCTGACACCTATTCTGCCTGCTACCTGAACCTTGACGCTACCTCTCGAATTTTGACCTCGGCTTGCTTTTGGATTTTGTCTTTGCCTCTTCTCTTGTACTGACGTGACCTCCTGGACTGACTCCGGCTAGTTGACCCACCTCGCCCTTCAGTTTTTGGTGGTACCTTGCTTGTTCCACCTCTCTGTCCGCTCTAGTGCTACCTCTCATTGGCTGTCCGCTTCCCTGCTGTCTCTATCTCTCTGCTTGCACTTACTCAGGTCAGGGACTGTTGCCCAGTTGCGCCCCGTCACCTAGGGCGGGTGGTGCAAGTAGGCAGGGACAGGAGACCGAGTGGCAGCTCAGGGGGTGCACCTCCGCTCTATCTTTATACCCGCGACTCTACCCCGTGACAGTGCCACTGTACAAAGAACTTGCACCAGTTATGTTAAAGTCGTTGGCCCATCTCAAACCAATGTCTGATAGGTGCCAGTCCCACCTCTAAGACCCGCACCTACCTCTAGAAAGGAGCAGTGCACTCGGCTATTTTTGAAAGTCCCATAGAAATCAATAGGAAGCGCACTGCACAAGCGCGGCCACCACTTCTATTTACTTCTTTGGGGCTCAAGGAAATAGCCGAGCCAGTGCTTGGCTATTTTCAGAAGTCCCATAGAAATGGAGCGTGGCCGGACATGTGCGGTCGGCTCTTCTTGACTTTCCAGGCTCAGTTCTAGAGATAGGTGGAGGTCCAGGAGGATATGCCACCAATGTGTGAGATAGGTTAACCCCTTTGAACGTAAATCAGGAGTTGCTTTCATAAATTGAAAAGTACATACAATTGAATGGGGCAGAGCAGGTGTGCAATGTGGGATGGGACCCTGAACCAACGTGGGACTGCCAATTGAGTCAGCGCCATCAAATCCCTTGTGAGCTTGTAAGTCAAAGTAAAGACACCTCCACAGCCCACTGTGCTGCAGGGACCCTAACTAAAGTTCATTGTCACAAGGTGTGAAGGGTCGTAGGGTTTGGCATTCTGCAGATGGCAGAGGTTAACCACTGCTGAGACCCACAAGGGTGTAGAGAGTACTGATAAAAACTGTGGTGAAGCCAGCAGGTTGGAGTGTAGCTCTCTTTGATGTGGGATTCTGGAGTAGACCCAACAGTGACGTGTGGCGGTGTCTTCATCGTGGCTTACAAGCTCACACAGGATTTGACGCAGCTAAGTGGGGCTTCCACATGGATGAGGGACCAGTCCCCAGTTACATGCTTGCTCCACCTTAATTAATTTGTGGACTTTTGTGCACGTCTGGTGTAAGTTAAGTTTTTTTAGTCACTTATATGTGTAGAACTTCGTTCCTTCTTTGTGAGTGGTCAGAAGCTCATCAAGAACCTGCGCCTCCCAGGAAGCTCTGCAATTAGCTCTTTTTAACTACTTCCCCCCCCCGCATAGAAAATAGTCCCTCACATACAGCCCCAGAGATACTTATGGCATGTAATGCCCCCACAATTTCCTTCTTCACTATCTAGAGAGATATATACTGAATCCAGAAGCATGAGATCACGATGCTGGCACGAGGGGTAAGGAAGGGAGAAGGGAAGCTACTGAAAATGTTAGTCCACCTCTGAATGCAGGAGAAGGTGGACCACAAAATTAACGAACATGTGCAAGACAAAAGCAGGTCGGCACCACACACTTCCACAACCGCAATCCAGCTAATACCCAGTCCCCATAGCTCTGTGTGCTTTTATTGTGTAAAAAAAGCTATTTGATACATATGCAAATTAACCTGAGATGAGTCCTGTCCCTGACTCACCTAACGTACAGAACTCATCTCAGGGTAATTTGCAAATGTATCAAATTGTTTTTTTTACACAATAAAAGCACACAGAGCTATGGGGACTGGGTATTGCAGATGTGCTAGCGGCAATCTAGCAGCCCATGTCCTCAGCTCTATACACAAAATCCTGGTGACAGGTTCCCTTTAAAACCAGTCTGTACTACTGAAATGTAGGTAATAGGAAGACCTGTATAGGTTGCTCCTTGACTTTGTAAGTAGCCAAAATCATATATCCTTAAATATGTATCCCTAATATGTCTAAATGTATGTATAATATTAAAAAAACGGGGACATTTGGGTCATACTCTTCAGTGTGCTTCGAATGATTAGGGTCCTTTGTCCGGATGCCAAGTCTCTGTCCTATGTCATACTCTCACCATGCCAAAAGGATATCGAGAATTCCTCATTTCATATGTACAATCGTGCACTTAGGCCTCTATCATGCAATGAATGATCGCTTCAGGGGTGATGCTACTGCACAGATGATTCATATTAGAGGCATCAAAAACATATGTGCTATGAAGTAAATCCATTTTAGATGGTGATGTGGATATCACTTTAATGTTATGATACCAATGCCATGCCTCCTGTGATATTATTACAGTCAATCAATATGTGCATGAGCAGGGCGACCTCTAGTGGCCAGGAAAAGTATAACCTTGTCAAGTAGCAACCACTAAAGTCTAGCACATAACTGCTCAGTGCTGACATTATAAAGTACTGCTGCCATCATCCGATCGCCTTGTATTTCAGACAGGAGAGCCCTGAGCCCCCGCGGGATGTAACCTAAATTGGACTCTGATTTTATGCATTTAAGATGTTGAATAATGACCTTACTGGGAACTATAAAAAAATGTATAAAATAAGTAACACTGCACGGTAATTAAGTATGTCTCGCAAAAGTGTCCAAACACACGCTAAGGTTAGGATGATGAGTTTTCTCTTCTGCGACCACTAATAAAAATTATTTAGAGGCAAAGGCATTTACAGGGCAAGTGGAGCAGCGCTAGAAAATGTAAATTAATAGGATCACAGGCTGGGCTATAAAAATATAATGAGAGCGTTGTACTTGTACAATTCTTCTTCTGGAATTGGCACTTAAAGTTCACTGTTATTATGTTACCTAATGTAACTCTGGAAATGATCATGATTCTCCGTTTCTTTTTGGTTAATGCTACTGTTACAGTAAATGTAAAATCCTCATGAAACTTCCATCCAGTTGACTTTTAAAAAATCTATTATTTATTCGTGTTCCTTATATAGTGCCAACATAATCCTCGGCGCGGTACCGAGATGGTCATCATTCACATCGGTCCCTGGAGCTCATAATCTAATTGTCTAATTTAAGACGCATCTATGGCTGGGGCTACTCTGCAACCTTGGCCGTGATCACCCGTCGTGAGGCCTATGATCGCCGTGCAGCGCCAGCCTATTTCACAGGAAGCCAATCAACCTATCAGGATGTTTCTGGAGTGTTGGACTAAACCGCGAGCACAGAGCAAGCCATGCACACATGAAGAACATACAAACTCCGTGAAGATGTCGCCCCTGGTTAGATTTCAAACTCAGGAACCCAGGAGTACAAGGCAACAGTGCTAACTACTGAGCCACCCAGCTGGAAAGTTGTTGATTTTCCTATATGGGTGCAGAGAATTTTAGTGTGATATGAAATAAAGCGTTGTTATGGACAGCATTCTTCTGTTTTCCCAAGTATTCAGTGCCTTATAACCCCTTCCTTGCCTGTCCCGCAGTCAGCCGCCCAGTAATCCTTTAACACCTTTATTACCTGAATTCTGATGGAATTTGAGGTTTGGTGCAATTTGAACGTAAACCAAAAAGAATAATCCACTTGTGCCCAGTCCACTGAAGGAGCGTGGAAAGGGGCATGGTAAAGGATGAACCACTTTGTGCCAGAATTTGTGTACAAAATAAGCCAACCAATAGGTGGTATAAAGTCAGACTAGAGAGTCTGTAGGTGCGCCAGATTCTTCATCCAGCATCAGTCACTGTGATACATTTGTCAGGTTTTTAGACTGGTCTAAGGGTGGTATTACAAGCAGTGTAAGCTAACACATCTATTGGCGCTCCTGTGCACCAGCCTGATTACACAGTCCGATGCATACTAAATGTGGGAGAAACTATCTCTAATGCAGTCGGCAGCACATCCCTGATTACACAGTGCTACCGATAATTGTGTGCTTTTTCATCAGATGATTGGTTACTCAATTATACAAGCCGATTGTCGGAAATGAGTATTCGTATTCCTGCTCTTTCTCCTTCCGGCCTACAGTGCTCCGCTTGGCTCCTTCGCTGTAAATATCCGATTTGACACTGCCGCAGCCAGTCACTGGCAGCGGCAGAGACCGGATCCCCATGCGTCATGTGACCATTTGCAATGACGTAATCTGAGCCAATCACCCCTACGGCCAGTGATTGCTTGTAGTGGTGTCAAACCAGATGTTTACAGCGAGGGAGCACAGAGGAGCATTGACGGTGTTCTGTCAGAAAGCCTTAAATCATCAGAATCCCTCACCCCACGTGACCTCCGGGGGTGTGTGCCTCCGTACAAGCGCAGTACCAGGGCATGGGTAAGGTAAAATTACAGCGAGTATTGACTCATGGACACGCACACAGACACCGCGTATGCACCCTCAGGGGTAAGGAGATCTGACAGTCTTTTGTCTTGTTAAATCTCCTTACCCTCACACTGCGCACGCACGGATTGTAAAATCTTCTTACCCTCACTACACAGCGCGCTTCAGATTTATTGCTGGCTGGCTTCAATCCGCTCGTGCGCAGTCTGAGGGTAAGGAGATTTAACAAGACAAAAGACCGTCAGATCTCCTTACCCCTGAGAGCACACACACGTTGTCCGTGCGTGCGTCCATGAGTCAACGCTCACTGTAATTTTACCTTACCCATGCCCTGGTACTGCGCTTGCGCAGAGGCGCACACCCCCGGAAGTCACGTGGAATAAGGGAATCTGACGATTTGAGCTTTTCTGACAGAACACCGGCAAAGAGTAGAAGCCGTGGGGAGCCAGTGTCGGGAAGCAGGTAAGTAAGCTTCCTTTTAGAGGTCCGGCCAAGTGGAAGGTTTGCCAAAACCCTCCATTCTTGCACAAGCCCTTTAAGTTTGCACTAAGTGTTAGACAGGATTAGTAAATCTGCTAAAACCTTGAATGGTACTGCAGTCAATATTATAAAAAATGTTCATGGAATAAGAAAAGTCCATGGCAGCAGTGTCACTGAGCCCTACTGTCAGGTCTCCTGCATGGTTGCTTATGATGGGCCATGTTCACATCAGGATACAGTCTATCATAAGGATTTAACTGAATAAAGGACTGTGATATTTTAAGAATAATATTTTAATTCACTTTACGCTGTCCAACTACCAGACCTCCTTGACCAGTGGAGGTCCTGCACTACGGAAGTGAAAATGAAATGTATCGGAGGAGATGTGCTCAAAGGAACTAGTGGATGTCAAGAAAAGGGAAAGGCAGATTTCCTCAAATGAGAGAAATGTTTAGCAAATGTGGGAATGTACTGGACAGTGGAGAAATGGAAAGAAGTCTTTACTGGTCCCCCAGGGCACACTGTAAGAACAAGGTTTCTGGGGATTTTAGCAATATTTGTTCCCTCCAGATGCCAGATAATGTCTAAAACTGGTAACACACATTAGATAAATGTTGTCCAAACCCACCAATTGCACCAGGACCAGACAACCATCTAATGTTTACTAGTGATGAGCGGCAGGGGTCATATTCGAATTCGTGATATTTTGCGAATATTTTCTAGAATATTCGTCGAATTTTTTCGAATTCGAATATTCATTAATTTATACATTCTTTTTTTTTAACTCGAAAATAGGCAAGGTAATGATCACGTAATATGCAAATATTATGCAATCAATACAGACATGGGTCAAAAACTAATATATAGCACTATAGAATATAATGTTATATATTAGTTTTTTAGAATATTCGTCATTTTTTTCCATCTGAAGTCATGATTCCTTCCTGCTTAAAGGGAGACTGTCATCAGCATTTCACTTTTTTAACCCTTCCCATAGCTTTCTAGCATGCTTACAGTTAATAAAAACGTTACCTCTAGCATCAATCCTGGACTTATAAAACCGTACAAAAACGATCTTTGCAACATATGCAAATGAGGGCTCGCAAGTGCCCAGGGCCGGTGTTACCCTCGTAGGTGCCCTGCTAGCTCAGCCTTTTCTTCGCTTCCCCCCGCCCCTTCCTTCCCTCCGCCCGCCCATCCTTTCCCTCTGACCGCCTATGTACTAACTTGTTATTCCGCCGAGATCCTGCGCCTGCTCGGTCAGTCCGTCAGCCGGCGCATGCGCACTGCGATGCCTGCTACCGACGCGAAACCACAACAGAGGAGGCAGTCCATTGGCGCATGCGCATTAATTACTGTGATGCCGTATTCAGGACACATGCATGCTTAGTTAAGACGAATGGGCATGTGTATGTGGGGAGGAGATTGCGAGAGTTAGCTGTTGGCCTAATGGCTATGGCCAGCCTAAGTGCTCTAGATTAAAGAAGTAACAATGACTGCCACAGTGTCGGACTGGTACGTATTAACCAGAGGAAACCATTCTGAGAGCATATTATCAATCTCTACAGAACATGTGCATATCCACTTTTACTGACTTAATTTATGTCGTTATCATACTCAATTCTAATAAATTACACAGGTTTGCGACTAAAAAGCTGTTTGATTATTTTCATCTAATTTCCATGTTTTTTGGTGTGCTGAAAACAAATAAAATACCACCTCTCTATATAAAATTGGGATTGATGAAGCAATTCGTAAAATCACTTCCAAGAGATGCTTCAAATACTTGGTCACCAAGTTTCCAGGCCTGTCGGAGGCAAAATTGAAGGAAGGTGTGTTCATCGGACCAGACATTAGAAGGCTTATAGTTGATCAAGAGTTTGTCAATGACCATGACGGATCCTCAAAAAGAAAGGTGGATTTCATTTAAAGAAGTCGTACAGAAATTTTTGGCCAATAACAAAGATCCTCACTACAAAAAGATTATCAGACGAATGCTGAAAGCATTTCAAGCTTTAGGTTGCCTGATGAGTTTGAAAGTGCATTTCCTCCAGTCCCACCTTGACTACGTTCCTGAAAATCTGGGAGCTGTTAGTGAGGAACAAGGTGAACGATTCCACCAAAACATTAAAGAGATGGAAAGGAGATATCAGGGAAAATGGAGCATTACAATGATGTCAGACTACTGTTGGAGCTTCAGAGAGACATTCCAGATGCTACTCACAAGCGTAAATGCCTCACAGGGAAGTAGAATCGAGTTTAGTGTGTGTAGGTGAGCTCATTTCAATAAAAAAAAGGATTTTCATGACAAAATTGTAATAAAACTTTCATTTTCTAAGTCTATTTCAATATATTAATTTAACATAGTTACCTAAATTGTCAGGAAACGTGATGTCCTATGACAAAATGGAGGATTGAGCGCACCAAAAAACATAAAGATTACTTGGAATAACCAAAACAGCTCTTGAAAAAAATTTTGTTTTGTTTTCTTCAATCCATATGAACTGTCCCTAGCAGCAAATGATGGGATCCAAGGTCACCTTCTAATGAGGTTGTCTTCTGCCACGGCTTTGGAGCCCATTATGTCAGAGCCTGGGCTGGAAGCTTCTCTCATACTGTGATGGGCCAGGCCAACCCTTTGGCCAAAGCAAAGATGTCTCCCTTTACATAAGCAACTGTGTCACCTGAGGCAGCGGCCCTCTCGTCATACCCCATTTCAATCTCTCTCCACCTAACAGTAACTTTGAAGAGATTCTGCAGGAAAACCCTACTGGGACAAGAATAGGATATGGTCTGAACATATTGTTACCATACTGCTGAAGATTTTGTTGACTTTCTGCCAATATACACAGATAATTGTCAAAAAGATTTACCATAATAGTCGCAATTACAAAGTATAAAAGGAAATCCTGAAAGATTTAAATGACTTGTTGATGGCGTATTGCGCCCACACTAACTTATCTCCAGCGCCTGTCATGTTCCAAAGATGAAGGATTATGAAACAGTCCTGAGAGTTGAGTACAGAAAGACATTCCTCCGAGCAGAAAATGAATTCTAAGACAATCCTTAGACAATTGTCTTTATTCATCAGCGTGGTTCCAATCAGCTGTCGTTGACTGTGCCAAATGAGAAAGTATAATAGAGGCTTCAGTGGAAAATACAAAGAAATGTCAGAAATCTACAAGAGGCAATGCCATTTCTATGGGGCTCAGTTGAAGACAGACCAGATGTTACACTGATAGAAAAAGATCATTGTCGAAGCTAAACATTATCCAGTGGTAGAAAAATGTAAGAAAAAATGTGCAGTTCAATATACCGTACCAATATCTATCTATCTATCTATCTATCTATCTCATATCTATCTTTGCATATCGTCATTCAGACAGCACATACACTACTTACAAAAAGTTATGGATATTTGACTATTGGATGAAATTTATGGAAAACGTAAAAAGTTCACGCTACAGTGAATCATGAAAGTGGGGATTTAAGTAGAAGCATGCAATGGTGATTTCCTCATCTCAAACAATTTATTGAAACAAAAACCAACAACAGTGGCTGAGGAATGGCATCCCACTCTTCTTGAAGGGCGGCCCTCAGGTCATCGAGGTCCTGGGGTACAGAGTTACGAGCCTCTACACGGCAACTCAGCTGTGTTGTTCATGCAGAGGCACAATGACTGGATTAATTATGTTATTCAAGTAGTATGGGTTTGTCACTGTACCATTCACAAAGTGTAGGGCACTTATGTATTAACTAGACACACCTGCCCACACTGTAACACCACCACCCCCACCAAAGGCACATCTGGTGACAACAGTGGCTGAGGCATAGCGCTCTCCTTGAAGTCTCCAACATTGTTGGCGGCCATCATTTTTGCTCAGTGTGAATCGACTTTCTTGAGTGAACAGCACTGAGGCCCACTGGTCCCACGTCCAGCGTAGATGCTCCTTGGCCCATGCAAGACGATGGCGCCTGTGCCTGGTGGTGTGGTCAGGTAGCCTTGCAGGTTGTCTACCAAGCAGACCATGATGATATAAATGGTTTTCAAATGGTCTGATGTGACACTTGGCTGCTTCTCACCTCCCTTAAATGTGCCTGTTGTGTGGCATTCATCATCCGGTTCCGCAGGGCATTGTTCACAATGAAGCAATCATCAGTGTGGGATGTGGTGAAAGGCCGTCCACTTCTAAGTTCACTTTCGTCCGAGAACGGAAGTTGTGAATTTTGCCCTTAAGCTCCTTGTTAGAGAACAGCAAGTTGTGCAAAATGTACTGAAACATTGAACAGTTGGACATGTGCATTCAGAAGTTTAGAGAAGGTCACGTTCACCTGTAAAGGATATAGTGGATAGACGCTGGATCTGTGGTCTGGAGTGCAGCACACATATCAGTTGTGTCCAGCTCCCAGCCTAAAAAAGTTGGCCGGACACAACTGATATATGTGAAGGAGGCCTAAGGATAGGAGGAAACATTTAATAGATTTGTATTCGTAGTCTCATATTCACCCCTCCGTCGATGCATCCAACTCTTTGACAAGCACCAACATCTTTCCTGCCAAACAGAAGATATCTTTTGATCTTACTCGTTTGCTGTAACACCGCGTGGTCAGATCTAGCGGCTGCTTCCACGGTTTGTGTGTGGCAACATCTCAGGCTTTCCTACTCCTATCTGGCAGGTTAATTTGCTGACAACAGATTTAGGAGAAAGAATGTCACTGCCGTGATAAATAAACCCTGCGCGATACATTAGTATTTGTTGAATTATTTTGGCCGGAGATTATTTTTCCCAAAAGCTTGATGAATTCGGAGCTTCACATGTGCAGGTAATAAATTGAACATGATGTGTATCCTATTTCTTTCTATGGCTTTAGCGCCCTTATTGATGGCCTCCCCCACATCTCTTTCTCCTAGAACCTATATTTGGCTCCCGGCCGTCGATCTTGTATTTCTTTTACTCATTTCTATTGCCAGATATTCAGAGGGAGCTATTAGACACGAACTGCATTTATAAAAAGCTGGGATAAATTTCAATCTTGCAAAAAAAAAAAAGAAAAAGAAGCAGCATGAAGAAAATGAGGGGCTATAAAAATCAAATCAAAGAAAATTGCCTAGGAGATTACTGTATTTGGGAGCCATCTGTAAAATTTCCGCTGACGGCGGTTCAGGCAAACATCTTGTAATTATGCAATTTAACTCAATTGTCTCTTGACTGGTGAGATAAGAGAAAGACACAATGATCCCCGGGAATGAGAAACCCCCTTTTAGAAATGTCTTGGTAGGGGTCTTCTGCTGTACTGTAGTTTTCAACAATGACTCATGCCGATAGTTGGATGTGATCCATAAAACACATCTTGTACATATATTTAATCCTCATGGCGGCTCATTTCTGTACATTTTATAAAAGAAACATATTCGCCCATAAATTTCATGATGTTTTCACCACTCTACTTGACACCGTGGCTTGTAGGACATGAGAACTTGTGTGACCAGCAGTTGGTCGGACTGTCCTTTTCAGACCATCCTTTTCAGTAAATGGGGAAGCGTCACACAGAGTCTGTTTCAAGTAGAACAACTGCTGGAGGTATTACCCAATTTCAGTATTATGCAATGTAAGGGGTGACCTGATGATGTCTGCTAAGGCTTCAGGGCCAGCACTGCCAGTTGGTTTTTAGTGGTATGTGAGGTCAATATCTGGAGGCACCTCTTTACTTTGGCAGGCATATGTCTCCAATTTGTGCACTTACAAAAAAGCCAAACCATACAAAAATCTATAAGACATTCAAACTGAAATGATCATACAGCAAATAAAAAACTAGAGGAAACAGCAGCAACACAGCACAAACCAAATGTAGCATTAAAGGGCATCTGTCAGCAGTTTTGTCCCTATGATACTGGCAGACCTGTTACATGTGGGCTTGACAGCTGAAGGCATCTGTGTTGGTCCCATGTTCATATCTGCCCGCATTGCAGAGCCTCTAGATGTAACGACCCAGACGACCAGCACTAAAACTTGCTGAATCTTTACCTTCCTAAGATCTTACTGAACCTTTCGCAGTCTGTATAAGAGAAGGAAGCAGACTTCTAGAGGACGCTTCACCAGTTACAGTGCTGCTTCCTAATACCACAGACGTCATTAGAGATGAGCGAAGTTATAAAAAATTTGTTTCGGCTGCTTCCCCCAACTGCAAAAAGAAATTCAATACATTACGAATTACTTTGTCACGAATCGCATTCCACTGTATGTAGCGGGTGCAGTGGCGGTGAGCGGTTGAACCCCTCAGATGCCATATTTATCGCTGATCGCGGCATCTGATAGCAAGATAAAGGCCTTTCAGGGGTTAATCAGGGGTAAAAAAAAAAATACATATTCACCTCATCCATTTGCTCGCGGAGAGGCCATCTTGATTGAAGAAACTGCGCAAAATGACTGATGACATCACCGCTCCTGTCCAGCGTGCTGACTTCAATCAGGATGGCCGTGACGGCCTCTACACAAGCAAATAGATGAGGTGAGTATGTTTTTTTAATTTATTTTACCGCTTCGTGGCAAATTCAATTTTTCCTGAAATTCAGATCGAAGTCAATTTGTTCCACTTCGATTCGATCAACACTACATGTCATGTAAATGCAATTTGACTTTAGGCAGTCACTGAAAAGTTACAAATGACATCGTAATGTGACAAGTTCTGTTAGGCTCCATTCACACGTCCGCAAGTGTTGTCCGCACCCGTTCCGCACAAATGCGGACCCATTTATTCTCTATGGGGACTGAATGGATACGGAGAGCACACTATGTGCTCTCCGCATCCGCATTTCCGGAGCGCGCCCACGATCTTCCAGTCCGCAGCTCCAGAAAAAAATAGAGCATGTCCTATTCTTGTCCGCAATTGTGGACAAGATTAGGCATTTTATATGGTGATTCCGGCCGGGTGTATTGGGGATCCGCGATGCACTACGGACGTGTGAATGGAGCCTTACTAATATTACGCAAAGACCATACAGTAAAAAAATCTATATGTATCTACTTTATAGCAGAGACAAAGAACCTGGTGACCAAGTAGAAACAGTCAAAAAGGACCAGTTACTTCTCCTGACATGTCTGTTCTAGAAAATAATTGTATTCCACATGAGATGACAAGTCTGGAGCATCTATTCTTATGGCTCTGTGTGGTGCCGTTTCTCTATTATTCCTGCCGGAAATTTATGAATGAATTGACAACTGGGTGTTACCTGGTGGAGGGTGTCTGACACCTTCCAATCAGTCCTGCCAGTATCAGACGGTGCAGGGATACACCCCGATAACAATAGGACAGTAACACCCAGTTGGCAATTTGTTCTTAAATTTAAAGTATAATAGAATAAGGCTACATTCACACGACCGTATTTTTGGACCCATTCATTTCAATGGGGCCGCAAAAGATGCGGGACAGCACACAATGTGCTGTCCGCATCCGTATTTCTGTTCCGCGGCACCACAAAAAAGATGGAGCATGTCCTATCCTTGTCCGCAATCGCAGACAAGAATAGGCATTACTATCTTAGGGCAGGCTACGTTTACACAGCCGGTATCCGTGTTTTGCGGATCCGCAATTTGCGGACCGCAAAACACATACGGTCGTGTAAATGTAGCCTTAGGCCAAGTTGACACTTCAGCTATTTGGTTTCCATCAGGTATTACTAGCCAAAACCAGGAGCAGGTCAAAAACAGAGAAAAGGTGCAGAACTTTCCATTATCCCTTATCTCTGTGTAGCTTCACTACTGGTTTTGGCTCACAATCACTGATGGAAATAACTGACCAAAAACATTGAAGTGTGAACTTGGCCTAAGAGAGGAACAGCAGAGCATGCAGTTATAAGAATTAGTACCTGGGGTGTGCGAGTGGTTACTAAAACAGACATGTCAGGAGGGGTGACAGGTCCTCTTTAAAAATACAGAAGAGAGAAAGACATTACAAGGGGGCAAGGGGAATAAGGGGTAAGGAAATATGCCCCAGACCAGAAGCTGTATGTAGACATCCATGATGGCCACACGGTCTCAAATTTTGATTGAGCGTCTCATTGGAATGAGTAGCAAAAATGACTTCTGGTCCACACAAAGAGTCTGCAAGTTTTGTGGTGGACTCTGTAGAGACAAGTTCTGCTCAGAAGAAGTCCTCTGCAACATCTGTAAAGATTTTTTGCAGCATGTAAGTCCCGCTCATTAGCGGTGTACAGGATAGTCACTGTCAGGTCTAAACCTGGCCTAAAGAAGCAAATTCGTTATCGGTGCCTACACAGTATGAGGGGGACAGAAATCCGGGGGAAAGGGAGCTTGGCCAAGGACATTTAAACAATTTCTTCTGCAATAATTTCCATCACTTCCTCTAGCTTCAAGTTTTTACCCCTTTAGGACCATCCTATTTTGGACCTTTAGGATGGAGCAATTTTCAATTTTTGGCATTCCTAGAGCCCTACCAAATAAAATGTTACCTTAATTGACTGGGTCGATACAATTATGGCGATACTAAACTTTTATTTATTAGTTTATTTTGTGTTTTACAACTTTGGCAATTTTTTAAAATAATTTGAGATGTGTGAGAGATTTTTTGTGATACGAACTGTAGTTATTTGGCAGCATTATGGTGTACCTCCCATCCCACTTTTTATTCCACTATATGGGAGTTAGGCCTCATGCACACGGCCGTTGTTTTGGTCCGCAATTTTAGCGGCTTGGATGTGGACCCATTCACTTCAATGGGGCCGCAAAAGATGCGGACAGCACTCTGTCTGCTGTCGGCATCCGTTGCTCCGTTCCATGGTTCCGCAAAAAAAATATAACCTGTCCTATTGTCCGTTTTGCGGACAAGAATAGGTAGTTATATCAATGGCTGTCCGTGCCGTTCCGAAAATTGCGGAACGCACACGGACGACATCCGTGTTTTGCGGATCTGCAATTTGCAGACCACAAAACACACAACGGTCGTGTGCATGAGGCCTAATTCTGGAGTTTTCCTTTCTTTCAACAGAGATTACTGTGGGGTATTATTGACTTTATTTCATGGTCCATAACGATTGTGACAACAGTACATTTTCTGTAGGTGTTTTTTATGCTTTACTACTTTTGCACACAAAAAAGAAATCACTTTTTTTAAAATAAGCTTTTTTTTGTGTTGCCATATTCAGACTTTTTAAAAGTAGGGATAAACACAAAATGTAACTGTGTCTGTGGTCTATACATCTGGGCAGATCTCTGATGATCTACATGGGACCAGTGAGTAAGGCCTCATGCACACCACCGTTTTTTTTTTTTAAAGTTCCGCAAAAACGGGGTCCGTAGGTCCGTGATCCGTGACCGTTTTTTCGTCCGTGGGTCTTCCTTGATTTTTGGAGGATCCACGGACATGAAAAATGAAAAAAAAATCAAAGTCAAGTTTGCCATTGAAATGATAGGAAAAAGCAGACACGGATCACGGACGCGGATGACAATCTTGTGAGCATCCGTGATTTTTCACGGACCCATTGACTTAAATGGGTCCGTGAACCGTTGCCCGTGAAAAAAATAGGACAGGTCATATTTTTTTCACGGCCAGGAAACACGGATCACGGATGCGGCTGCCAAAGGGTGCATTTTCCGATTTTTCCACGGGCCCATTGAAAGTCAATGGGTCCGCGAAAAAAAACTGATAACGGCACAACGGCCACGGATGCACACAACGGTCGTGTGCATGAGGCCTAACAGACAGGGAGATGGCATTTAGAATGGCCCTGGTATAGTTTGGACTGGGTTTTCGGTTGAGGTCAGGCCGGGCATGCAGGTGGAGGCTTGGCTTAGTTTGTGGGTGGCATATAAGTGGAGACTGGGTGAGGGTTCGAGGGTCATTGAAAGCTCTGAGCTGGAATGAGGTAAAGGGAAGGAGTTGAGAAGAGTTTGGGTGAGGTTACAGTTCCTAAGTAATAAAAATCACAAAAATAAATCTCTGCCTAAATTTTATTTATTAAATGTTAAAACGCATTTGAAAAGCACGAGCAACGGTAATTACACTGCACCGCCGCTATAATCTAGATAACGCGTAGGTAAACGATGAAGAGGATGTAGCTCCCTCATGAGCGCCGCAACTCATTCAAACAGCTGATCGGAGGGGATGCCAGGAGTTGGACCCCCGCTGACCTGATAGTGAAGACTTTGGGCCGTTCCATGCATTGGGGACAGCAATTTACGGTCCCCAATGCACGGGCAACATCCATGCGGCTGCCGCAGATGGATCCAGACCCATTCAACTTGAATGGGTCCGTGATCCGTCTGCACAGCAAAGAAATAGAACATGTTCTATTTTTTTGTGTTGTGCGGAGGCACGGACAGAAACACCACAGAAGCACTTCCATGGGGTTCTGTGCCTCCGTTCCGCACCGCACCTTCCGTCCACATCCGTGATGCGGTGCACATCACCGTGAACCGGTGTGCATGAGCCCTTATACTAAGGATAGTGAAGGTCATCAATATCCTGACACTGCACAACCCCTTTAAGGTGTCCATACACACTAGATGTAAGTCAGCTGGGACCAATTGGCCATCTAATGTGTGGCCATTCATCATTTTGTTGAAAAGCTAACTATCCATTACGGGGTTACTACTCTGAATTGTTTCAGAATTAAAATATATTTGATCTTTCATAGGATACTGCATTCTGCTGCTGCCATCTTCTGTACATTGCTGGTATTACAAGCCACATTCCGCAAAATCACTCTTGTCCTGACCCTCTCCATAACATTCAAAAGAAATGGGTGGGTGTGCATAAAAATATATTAGCTCAGCATTTGTTCCCCTCTTCAAGCCGATGGCTCTTGAATATTTGACCCCATTGCTCCATTCACTGTACTGGTGAAGAATTACAAGCGACAGTCCTAGAGTCCTAGACTGCGTCCCCCATGAATGCCATTTGTATACAGTGCGGCGCCATTTACCAGGCTAATCCTGCCATTATGATTTTCCTTTATACAATACACAGACTATATGGATGTACATAAACATCTACCTGTGTGAACATGTCCCATGAGATTTATACTTGGGGCTTGCATGAGTAACGTGTGACAATGGGATGTCACCACTGCAGCAGAGTAACCTTGATCCTGGACAACCTGTCTGGTCCTGTACGTACTAGAGCCACCGGCCTCTGATCACTCATTTCTTTGTGGCTATGCATCCCTGATTCGCTCCTGGAGTCCTCTCCATTATCTGAGCGCTCTGCAGTCCTCTCCATTATCTGAGCGCTCTGCAGTCCTCTCCATTATCTGCGCGCTCTGCAGTCCTCTCCATTATCTGCGCGCTCTGCAGTCCTCTCCATTATCTGCGCGCTCTGCAGTCCTCTCCATTATCTGCGCGCTCTGCAGTCCTTTCCATTATCTGCGCGCTCTGCAGTCCTCTCCATTATCTGCGCGCTCTGCAGTCCTCTCCATTATCTGCGCGCTCTGCAGTCCTCTCAATGTATTCCAGGGCCAGTTGGCACACGCACAAGGTGGGGGTGAGTATAGATATAGAAATTACTGAGGTCAGGGCAGCGGTACTATTCATGTAGTACTGTACTTAAAGGGATTCTCTCACCAGATTTAACCCTATTAAGCTAGCTAACATTAGCGATGTGCTAATGTCAGCTAAACCTAACTAGCCTATTCCTACTTTTATCTATGCCCCCGTTACGCCAGAAATATAACTTTTATAATATGCTAATTAGCCTCTAGGGGCGGGGGGGGCGTTGTTCCTGTTCCTAGAGGCTCCGTTCTCCCACCTTTGTCGCCTCCCTCCAAGTCTTGATTGACAGGGCCAGGCAGCGCTCGCATCTGTCTGACAGCCCTGTGCTCTGGTGAAATGTCGCGCCGTTCAGCGCGAGCAGGCGCGGTGAGGGAAAGACACTCACAGGCTGCCAGCTTCCTCACCGCGCCTGTGCCGAATGCTGAACGGCACGAGATTTCACCAGAGCACAGGGCTGGCAGACAGATGCGAGCGCTGCCTGGCCCTGTCAATCAGAACTTGGAGGGAGGCGACAAAGGTGGAAGAACTGAGCCTCTAGGAGCAGGAACAACGCCCCCCCCCCCCCGCCCCTAGAGGCTAATTAGCATATTATAAAAGTTATATTTCTGCCGTAACGGGGGCATAGATAAAAGTAGGAATAGGCTAGTTAGGTTTAGCTGACATTAGCACATCGCTAACAGGCAATGGCGGATTATAATAGGGGTATTTGGGTCGGCAGCCCCAGGCCCGGAATCGGTGACCCAAACACCCACATACTGTGGCGGGGCACGGGAGTGCATAGTTCCCTGCCCCGCTGCCGATCACTGCAATAGGCTTCAGGCCTAGTAGGCCTGAGGCCTATGCGGTAGTAAAATTCCAGCGCAGACAGGCGTGATGACGTCATTGCGCACCTGTGGCGGGATACAGCACAGTGACATGTGTGCACCTGCCATTGCACACCTGGACATAAGTGAGGTTTTTTTATTTTATGTGCCAACTTTGGGGGACATTACTGGGGGGGGGGGGGGGGCAAATTACTATGGGGGGTTACTATATGGGGCAGTGTGGGGGAAACTACTGTGTGGGGGCAAATTACTATATGGGGCAGTGTGGGGGCATATTACTATATGGGGCAGTGTGGGGGCAAATTAATGTATGGGGCAGTGTGGGGGAAATTACTGTGTGGGGGAAATTGCTATATGGGGCAGTGTGGGGGAAATTACTATATGGGGCAGTGTGGGGGAAATTACTGTGTGGGGGGAAATTACTATATGGGGGCAGTGTGGGGGAAATTACTGTGTGGGGGGAAATTACTATATGGGGGAAATTGCTATATGGGGCAGTGTGGGGGAAATTGCTATATGGGGCAGTGTGGGGGCAAATTACTATATGGGGCAGTGTGGGGGAAATTACTGTGTGGGGGAAATTGCTATATGGGGCAGTGTGGGGGAAATTGCTATATGGGGCAGTGTGGGGGGAAATTACTATATGGGGCAGTGTGGGGGAAATTACTGTGTGGGGGAAATTGCTATATGGGGCAGTGTGGGGGAAATTACTGTGTGGGGGAAATTGCTATATGGGGCAGTGTGGGGGAAATTACTATATGGGGCAGTGTGGGGGAAATTACTGTGTGGGGGGAAATTACTATATGGGGGCAGTGTGGGGGAAATTACTGTGTGGGGGGAAATTACTATATGGGGGAAATTGCTATATGGGGCAGTGTGGGGGAAATTGCTATATGGGGCAGTGTGGGGGCAAATTACTATATGGGGCAGTGTGGGGGAAATTACTGTGTGGGGGAAATTGCTATATGGGGCAGTGTGGGGGCAAATTACTATATGGGGCAGTGTGGGGGAAATTACTGTGTGGGGGAAATTGCTATATGGGGCAGTGTGGGGGAAATTACTATATGGGGCAGTGTGGGGGAAATTACTGTGTGGGGGGAAATTACTATATGGGGGCAGTGTGGGGGGAAATTACTGTGTGGGGGGAAATTACTATATGGGGGCAGTGTGGGGGAAATTACTGTGTGGGGGGAAATTACTATATGGGGGCAGTGTGGGGGGAAATTACTGTGTGGGGGGAAATTACTATATGGGGCAGTGTGGTGGAAATTACTGTGTGGGGGGGCAAATTTCTGTGGGGGGGGGATTACTATATGGGGGCAGTTTGGGGGGCGTTGCTGTTGGGGAGACACTTTATATGTATATACATAGTTCCCTGTCTCGCTTTGTTCCTGTATAAGCCGGGAGCAATGTGTAACAAATGGACTACTAGATGGATTACTGTGAGCAGTGAGCGCTCGCTATTGAGAAGGCAGGGAGACGCGTGACAGCTGCTCTACACTGTATAAGGAGCTCCGTACAGTATTAGAATGTATTAGCTCTGATGAGCTGAAGTTATTTCTTTGCAAAGTCTCGTGAAACTTTGCACCCCATGCACCTCTATAAAGCTGTATTGTAGACGGATGCATAAGGCTCCTTTCACACTTGCGCCATGATTTCTGCTATGTGTTTACGGCCCAGTCAGCGCCGCAGTGTAACCGGTCCTGACTTTTATAGTTTTTTTATGTGATATGTCAGCAGACGTCTGATATTAGTAGCCTCTCCGTGTTGCATGTGTTGTAGTGAGCTTTTCAACCCAGTTAGGGCTGGAATGTGACATGGCAGTGGAGGGGGCATACATAATGAAGCGGGGGGTTATGTCAAAGCCAAGGGGAGGTGGGCTTGGGCTGTGCATGAAGGTGGTCTTAGGCACTGGTAAGAGGCGTGCCTGGGCTCCTTCTGCCAGGTGTAACGCTCCGCTGGGCACTTTGCCGGGTCATTTGCATTTCAAAGTTCGTTTTTGGAACCGCCAATGGCTAAAAGAAAGATACATTTGTGAATAAGACACAATGTGCTACTATGCAATTCCTTTCCTTAAACAGCGATGACATGGGTGACAGATTCCCTTGAAATGTCCATGTGGTAAAATGTATGTGGGTCGAATGTCCCATGCGGTAAAAATCAAGATAAACGAACATTGGACTAATATTAGAAAGGAGTTAAAAAAGGATTGTACCACACAGAATAACTGATCCAGTTAGATGTGGCTGCTCGGGCATTTGATCTTTGTTACTTTTCTATTTTCTTTGTTCTCTCTTTCTCTTGGTCCAGGCAGCCTGCCGTGTCTTAATTTGATCTTTGGATGCCATATTATTCTGGACCAGGACAAGTAATTCATTGGGCAGCACGGTGGCTCAGTGGTTAGCAGTGGTGCCTTGCAGCGCTGGGGTCCTAGGTTCCAATACGGCCATAAGGACAACATCTGCCTGGAGTTTGTATGTTCTCCCTGTGTTTATGTGGGTTTTCTCCGGGTTCTCCGGTTTCCTCCCGCACTCCTTAGACATACTGATGGGGAACTTAGAGACTGTGAACCCCATTGGGGACAGTGAGAGATGATAATGTCTGTAAAGTGCTGCAGAATATGTCAAAAGTAATATATATATATTTGTACTGCGCTTTCCCTTTCCGGTATTGAGATCTATCATAGGCTATCAATAGCGGGGGAATCGCTTCCATTTTGTCTCCATTCATTGTCAATGTGGATAAAACTGAACCGAACAAAACGGAGTGCGCCAGAATGCATAACGTTCCGTTTGGCTGCGTCCCCATCGCGGACAGAATAATGCTGCAAGCAGCGTTTTTCTGTCCGCGATCTGGTGCGGAGCAAGATGGATCCTTCCTGACACACAATGTAAGTCAATGGGGACGAATCCGTTTTCTCTGACACAATAGAAAATGGATCCGTCCCCCGGTGACTTTCAATGGTGTTCATGACTGATCCGACTTGGGTATGTTACACATAATACAACCGGATCCGTTCATAACGGATGTAGATGGTTGCATTATCAGTAATGGAAGCGTTTTTGCTGATCCATGACGGATCCAGCAAAAACGCTGGTGTGAAAGTAGCCTAAACCAGTGACTATAAGATGAAAAAAGATTGAGATTCCTCAGTGGCTGATACCGTTTAATGGCTAACTGAAAAGATGATGACAAAATTGCAAGCTTTCGAGGCTACTTGGGCCTCTTCGTCAGAATATGTCAGCGCTATTTTAAATGCTTGGAATAGATCCCTGTGCGTAATAAATCTATATTTTATATGAGGTTCACTTTCTGATTTTAATTACTGGAATAAAATAACTCTTTGATATTGTAATCAGTCCGGTAAAAAAAAAGTATACATTTTTTTTTTTACAATAGAACTCTATGGTGAACAGATAAATACGTTTTTTTTTATACGTTAAAAGCATGGGAAAAACGTGATGTGAACCCACACTAAGGCCTCGTGCTTCCATTATGCCAACATAGTCCACAGCACAGTACGCAGCCTAGGCTTGTATATCCAGATGAGGATGTTATATACACTCCTATATGTCATTACTACAGCACTAGTAACCATGGTAACAGACGCATAAAAGCCGCGTCCTCCCATTTCTATCCATAGGATAACACGTGTATTCTCATCCTCTCCAGGAACTGGAGCCCGACGTCTCAGGTCGGATAACTAGTACATTGCGCCACGTGATCCGCGCATGCGCTGTTGCTTACGCTAGTTTGACCCCTCCAGGATTCCGTCCGTGGACTCCTAGCAACAAGCTGCTGCTAAGGACCAAGGTAATTCGGCTCTGCAATGGCTGACGACGACCTGGAGCAGCTCCTGGACGAGGTGGAGAACAAGTACTGTCACCCGGGGCCTAAAGGAGCTGCGAGCAGAGCGGCCGAGGCTGGCAGGAAGGAGGGTAAAAGGTGAGGTCTGGTGGGGGGCCACAGTGTGCCCTCCTGGCATTGCTTCTGCTGTACAGACATGGCTCCTGGAGGCTGTGTGCTGTGAGCAGCTCCCTTCTATATGTCCTAATAAAAGGGGATGCAAGAGAATTGCCCCCCCATCAAGACCCCTGTCTATAAAGCTGTCCATACTTAGGGTACTTTCACACTTGCGGCAGAGGATTCCGGCAGGCAGTTCCGTCGCCTGAACTGGCCGCCGGATCTGGCAATCTTAACGCAAACTGATGGCATTTGTCAGACGGATCCGGATTTGGATCCGTCTGACAAATGCATTGAAATACGTGATCCGTCTCGACGGTGTCATCTGGAAAAACGGATCCGGTATAAATTATTTTTGCATTTTTAAAGGTCTGCGCATGTGCAGACCGGAAAGCTGGTGTAACGTTACATTACCCAACTTCGTGAGATTTCCCTACCTCCTAACTTCCGGTCGCACCTTTAATGACGTGAGGAGGGGTTCCTGAGTTTTGACGATATGCGCAAAAGGACAGTTTAGGTAAAATCTCACAGCGGAGTTCAGCTGCACACCGGGACACTGCGCATGCAGTGAGATCTCCGTACCCCCACACTGCGCAGGCGCGGAGATCGGATGGATGTTCTGGAGTTAGCCGTGCTTGCGCACTGGGCCGTAATGTTTCCCTACTGAGGCTCTCCGGCGCATGCGCAGTGTCCCGGTGTGCAGCTAAACTCCGCTGTGAGATTTTCCCTAAACTGTCCTTTTTGCGCATGCGCAGATTGTCAAACCTCAGGAACGCCTCCTCATGTCATTAGCGGTGCGACCGGAAGTTAGGAGGTAGGGTAATGTAACGTTTTGCCGGAGCACTTAATGCCGGATCCAGCACTAATACACTTCAATGTAAATGAATGCCAGATCCGGCAAGTGTTCAGGAATTTTGGCCGGAGAGGGACTGAACTGATGCATCCTGAACGGATTGCTCTCCATTCAGAATGCATTAGGATAAAACTGATCAGTTTATCTCTGAATGGACGTTCTGCAATGTCCTTTCAGAGATGACAGCAGGGCACCCCAGGGAGAAGGCAGGGACCGTTCCTGGGTGTCCCTGCCTTCTAGATCGCTGTATACACAGCGCTCAACGTGGTCATGTGACCGCCGCGGCCGGGTGAGTGCAGGAGCTGTCGGGTCTTCCATAGACCACGACCAGCCCTGTATACTGCTGTACAGCCTCTCTGGGGGGTGTATTTCCCATGTAACTGGGGCTACTATGTCAGCCCCAGTTATAGGAGAAATCAATAGTAAAAAAAAAAAAAAATGAAGTTAAATGTCCCCCAGAGGTCTGTAAAATAAAAAAAAAATTTAAAGTTTCACATTTAAAAAAATATTTAAAACATGTTAAAAAAAAAATAGACATATTTGGTATTACCACGCAACGACCGGCTCTGTAATAATATCATATGATCTACCCCATCAGGTGAACACAGTAAAAAAAAAAAAAAACATTGCTCCAAAACAGATTTTTTTTAGTGAGCTCACCTCGCAAAAAAAAATAATGTTAATCAATGAAAAAGTCGTAAGTACCCCAAAATGGTAGCAATAAAAACATCACCTCATCCCGCAAAAAACAAGCCCTCACACAAGACTATAGCCAGAAAAATGAAAAAAGAAAAAGGCTCTAAGAATATTGCAACACAAAAACATGATTATTATTTTTTTTCTTAGGGTACTTTCACACTAGCGTTTTTTCTTTTCCGGTGTTGAGTTCCGTCCTAGGGGCTCAAATCCGAAAAAGAACTGATCAGTTTTATCCTAATGCATTCTGAATGGAGAGAAATCCGTTCAGGATGCATCAGGATGTCTTCAGTTCAGTCTTTTTGACTGATCAGGCTTTTCAGAAAACCGTAGCATGTTGTATTTTTACCTCCGGCCCAAAATCCTGAACACTTTGACTGAACGTCGGATCCGGTCTTTTTCCCATTGACTTGCATTAACGTGTGTTAAAAACAAAAAAAACTAGACATATTTGTTATCGTTGCATCCGTAATGACCGGATCTATAAAAATATCACATGATCTACCCCATCAAGTGAACAGTTTGAAAATAAGAAAAATAGAAAAATGACACCAAACAGCTTTCTTTGTGACTTCACCTCCCAAAAATGAGATAAAAAGCAATGAGAAAGCCAAATGTACCCCAAAATGGTGCCAATAAAAACTACAGCTTGTCTCGCATAAAATAAGCCCTCATGCAGCTCATTCAGCAAAAATAAAAAAAAGTTATTGCTCTTAAAAACCATGACAGAAAATTCCATGTTAGAAAATCCAGATGCCGCTCCTTCCCTTCTGAGCCCTGGCGTATCGCCAAATAACAGCTTACAACCACAATTGGGGTGTTACTGTATTCAGGAGAAAGTGGGTAGCAAATTGGGGGGGGGGGGGGATATTCTGTTATCGTTTGTGAAAAGAAAGTTTTGGCCTAAAGCACCATTTTTTGGTAAAAAAAAATATGTAATTTTTCATTTTCACACAGGTGTTGAGTGAAGTGCTCGCTACACCCCTTAGAAATTCCTTGGGTGGTAGAGTTTACAAAATGTGGTCACTTTTGGGTTTTTTTCCACTGTGGGCTTACCTCAGGGCCTCTTCAAATGCAACATGGTGCCCAAATCTGCCCTCCAAAACCATATGGCGCTCCTTGCCTTCTGTGCCCTGTCATGTGCCCAAACAGCAGTATACGACCACATATGGGGTGTTTCTGCAAACTGCAGAATCAAGGTAATAAATAATGATGTTTGTTTTGTTGTTATCCCTTGATGTGTTCCAGGACAAAATGTATTCAAATGGAAAATCTGCTAAAAAGTGACATTTTGAAATTTCACCTCTATTTTGCTTTAATTCCTGTTGAATACCTAAAGGGTTAACAACATTTCTAAAACCAGGTCATTTATGGGTTGGTTCTATTATGTAAGCCCCACAAAGTGACTTCAGAACTGAACTGATCCTTAAAAAGTGGGTTTTGGGAGAAAAAAAAAATGACATTTACAAAATGATGCCAACATTAAGTAGACATATGGGGAATGTTAAGTAATACATATTTTATGAGGTATCACTTTCTGTTTTAAAAGCAGAGAAATAGAAATTTTGAATATTGCAATTTTCTTTTAATTTTTGGGTAAATTTAGGATTTTTTCATAACTAAAGGTGAAATATATTGACTCAAATTTATGGCTATCATGAAGTACAATGTGTCACGAGAAAACAATCTCAGAATGGCTTGGATAAGTAAAAGCGTTCCAAAGTTATTGCCACATAAAGTGACACATGTCAGATTTGCAAAAAATGGCCCGGCCTGGAAGTGGTTAATAACATGTAATGTGCACGGGGCCTCCTGCCTCCCCACTGACAGCTGATGTTGGAGTAGATGAGGATCAGGCAGTTAGACGTCAACATGCCCGATCCTTTTATTCCTGGGAAGATATGCCGCAGACAGAGGAGCATGTGGGTAGATTTCTCCCTGTTGAGGAGCCATGCAGGCTTGTGTATAGGGCAGTGAAGAGATGGGACGCACAGCTGACATCGTACGGCCAGAACATACAGACGGGGCACATGTTGCCTTACCTGCACACAGCGAGGATCACGTGCTGTTTTTCCACGTGGATTCTCGTATGGAAATGGAGCTGCTGTGCAGATTTAGACATCTGCAGCATGTCACTTATTTGTGCGATAAAATATTTTTTTTCCTTGTGTGGATTTTACCCATTGCAATGAAAGGGTGAGATCTGTTGCGAAACCGCATCAAATCTGCACGCACCAAAAACTGCGAGTAACACGTGTTTTTTGGGGCAGAAACGCACAGGAATCTGTGTAGCATTTCTGTTAGTAAACCTACACTCATGTGAAAATATCCTTTTTTAGGCCTCATGCACAACCATATATATTTTGCGGTGCACAAAACACAGATCCACAAAAAATACGGATGACGTCCACGTGCATTCCGTAATTTGCGGAACGGAGCAGACGGCCCCTAATAGAACAGCACTATCCTTGTCCGTAATGTGGACAATACTAGGACATGTTCTATTTTTTTTTTGCGGAATGCACACAGAGTAATTTCAGTTTTTTTGCGGCCCCATTGAAGTGAATGGTTCCGCATACGGGTTGCAAAAAAAACAAACGGGACGGACACGGAAACAAAATACGTTTGTGTGCATGATCCCTTAGTCAGATTTGAAGCCAAGACACCGGCGCTCAGCCCTGAGTCTTCTGTTTGGATCACTTCTGACTTTGGCACAGACGCTGCAGGTGTGATACTAGTTTTATGGTTCAGATGTGGCGTAAGCCGTGCAGATTTTCAGATGAGATTTTCAGAAATGAGCGCAGGTCGTACCTCTATGAACCCCATTGGTCCTCCATTACATGTAAGGCTACTTTCACACTGGCGTTTTGGCTTTCCATTTGTGAGATCAGTTCAGCCCCAATGCATTCTGAATGGATAAGGATCCGCTCAGAATGCATCAGTTTGGCTCCGTTCGCCCTCCATTCCGCTTTGGAGGCGGACACCTAAACACTGCCTGCAGCGTTTTGGTGTCCGTCTGATGAAACTGAGCCAAACGCATCCGTCCTGACACACAATGTAAGTCAATGGGGACGGATCCGTTTTCTATGACACAATTTGGCACAATAGAAAACGGATCCGTCCTCCATTGACTTTCACTAGTGTTCAAGACGGATCCGTCTTGGTTATGTTAAAGATAATACAAACGGATCCGTTCTGAATGGTTGCAAACGGTTTTATTATCGGAACGGATCCACACAAAACGTGTGAAAGTAGTCTAAGTGAACGGTTGCCTTTGTGCGGGCATTCCCCATGCTTCTGTATGGCATGTATGTATGGAAGTCGCCTCTTGCCCATTCTTCTCTTCCACTCTCCTATAGACTTCCATTATTTCATTAAAGGGGTTGTGTCACTTCAGAAAATTGCATTTATCATGTAGAGGAAGTAAATACAAGGCACTTACTAATGTATTGTGATTGTCCATATTGCCTCCTTTGCTGTCTTCATTTATTTTCCATCACATTATACACTGCTCGTATCCAGGAGTTATGACCACCCTGCAATCCAGCCCTTGTGGTTTAGGAAACACTGCTGGCCTCTCTGGTGACCAGGATGGTGGGGGCGCTAGTAGGCACGCATGCACAGCAGCTCCCAGCCTCCCAACCCGTCCACCTTGTATCTGTCCTGCAACGGTGGTCGTAACCCCTGGATACAAGCAGTGTCGAATGTGATGGAAAAATGAGTGGCATTTCCTAGATATGCCATCTCTGTGAACACCGCTCCAATCCCATTGTGTATATATAACGGGGGTGCACAGCCTGCGGCCCTCGATACCATTCTGTGCGGCCCCCAACCATCTGGTGACAGACATGTATGTCTATGTCTTGTGGCTGCTCACTTGTATCTTTCATGTATTCTCCCATCTGATGGCAGTACTAGAAGTGCAACTAGACATTTAGGATATATACTGTATGTACAATATGCCATAAGAATAGTATTTCAGTTGGTAATACCTCCTTAAGTTTTATTTTCTTGGAATTTGGTCAGGCTGGCAATGTGGCCCCCAACCAGAAAACATTGTGGCCCCCTGCTCTAAAGCCTTGTAGAGCATTCTTTCATCTTGATGGTTGTGTAACCGCCTGAATATCAGATGAGCAGCAGTTGATTATGTTTTATAGGAAATTATTGTTTATTTTCAGGTCTAAAAATCCAATAGCGATTGCATCCGTGGATGATGAAAACGTGGATGATTTGATTGAAGATATCCTTGATGTTCGCTTCTATGAAGACAACAAGGTGCGTTGTCGGTGCAAAACTCGGCATGCAGTTATGTCTCAGGCAGATATGTAAATGATTACAGCTGTGCTCTGCTTAGACGCTGGGTCTTGCCACAAGAGGGCGTAAAAGTGCTTCCTCCCCTGTAAATTGGCACCCAGAGGCTACTTTTGGGTAGTGTACCTCTTGGTAAGAGATTGCTGACTGCTAGACCTGCCCCAGTGACGCACTCAAAGACATTTTGTCTAGTTGACAGACTGAGAGAGGGCGAGTCATTAGACCGAGAGAAGCAAGGTGGTCTTTTTAATGAATTGCCCATTATCTAGGCCGCTCTGACCTAGATGTTAGGAGGTTGCTGGGAAGCACATAGAATTAGAAAATTTGTTTACGCAGTTCCCATTATGTTTTGTGCCATTGACAGCCAGCCGCTGTTCATTTGCAGTGGGGTCATAAATGGGAAACTTGGACTACTACTGACTGGAACTGTATTGTCTTGGGGTCCAAGGATGGTCTGGTATATGGAGTATGGAGGCCTCATGGTGAGCGCCTCAATCCAGCCTTTGCTGTGGACACACTGCCCCAACTGCTGGTTTGATGATCTGGGGAGACATTGCATATGACAGTCTGTTACTTCTGGTAGTGATATGAGGGACACTAACAGCTGGGCGATATGTGCAGCACATCCTGTGGCCACATCTATTGCCTCTCATGGCAGGGCTTTCAACTGGCATTGTTCAGCAGGATAATGTTCACCCACCCACAGCAAGGGTTTTCCAGGAAAGTCTCCACCAGATTACAACACTTACTTGGCTGCCCAATCACCAGATTCTTTGCCGATCGAGCATTCATGGGACCAGCTGGGACGTCATCTTCAGCAACCTATGAGTGTGCTGGATCTAGAGGCCCAGCTGTAACATCTGTGGTCAAATGTGCCGCAGGATACCATATGGAACCTGTATACCTCCATGCCCAACTGTATCTCCTCTTGTGTCCAGGCTGCAGGCCGTATCTCCTCTTGTGTCCAGGCTAGAGGCCGTATCTCTTCTTTTGTCCAGGCTAGAGGCCGTATCTCCTCTTGTGTCCAGGCTGCAGGCTGTATCTCCTCTTGTGTCCAGGCTGCAGGCCGTATCTCCTCTTGTGTCCAGGCTGCAGGCCGTATCTCCTCTTGTGTCCAGGCTGCAGGCCGTATCTCCTCTTGTGTCCAGGCTGCAGGCCGTATCTCCTCTTGTGTCCAGGCTGCAGGCCGTATCTCCTCTTGTGTCCAGGCTGCAGGCCGTATCTCCTCTTGTGTCCAGGCTGCAGGCCGTATCTCCTCTTGTGTCCAGGCTGCAGGCCGTATCTCCTCTTGTGTCCAGGCTGCAGGCCGTATCTCCTCTTGTGTCCAGGCTGCAGGCCGTATCTCCTCTTGTGTCCAGGCTGCAGGCCGTATCTCCTCTTGTGTCCAGGCTGCAGGCCGTATCTCCTCTTGTGTCCAGGCTGCAGGCCGTATCTCCTCTTGTGTCCAGGCTGCAGGCCGTATCTCCTCTTGTGTCCAGGCTGCAGGCCGTATCTCCTCTTGTGTCCAGGCTGCAGGCCGTATCTCCTCTTGTGTCCAGGCTGCAGGCCGTATCTCCTCTTGTGTCCAGGCTGCAGGCCGTATCTCCTCTTGTGTCCAGGCTGCAGGCCGTATCTCCTCTTGTGTCCAGGCTGCAGGCCGTATCTCCTCTTGTGTCCAGGCTGCAGGCCGTATCTCCTCTTGTGTCCAGGCTGCAGGCCGTATCTCCTCTTGTGTCCAGGCTGCAGGCCGTATCTCCTCTTGTGTCCAGGCTGCAGGCCGTATCTCCTCTTGTGTCCAGGCTGCAGGCCGTATCTCCTCTTGTGTCCAGGCTGCAGGCCGTATCTCCTCTTGTGTCCAGGCTGCAGGCCGTATCTCCTCTTGTGTCCAGGCTGCAGGCCGTATCTCCTCTTGTGTCCAGGCTGCAGGCCGTATCTCCTCTTGTGTCCAGGCTGCAGGCCGTATCTCCTCTTGTGTCCAGGCTGCAGGCCGTATCTCCTCTTGTGTCCAGGCTGCAGGCCGTATCTCCTCTTGTGTCCAGGCTGCAGGCCGTATCTCCTCTTGTGTCCAGGCTGCAGGCCGTATCTCCTCTTGTGTCCAGGCTGCAGGCCGTATCTCCTCTTGTGTCCAGGCTGCAGGCCGTATCTCCTCTTGTGTCCAGGCTGCAGGCCGTATCTCCTCTTGTGTCCAGGCTGCAGGCCGTATCTCCTCTTGTGTCCAGGCTGCAGGCCGTATCTCCTCTTGTGTCCAGGCTGCAGGCCGTATCTCCTCTTGTGTCCAGGCTGCAGGCCGTATCTCCTCTTGTGTCCAGGCTGCAGGCCGTATCTCCTCTTGTGTCCAGGCTGCAGGCCGTATCTCCTCTTGTGTCCAGGCTGCAGGCCGTATCTCCTCTTGTGTCCAGGCTGCAGGCCGTATCTCCTCTTGTGTCCAGGCTGCAGGCCGTATCTCCTCTTGTGTCCAGGCTGCAGGCCGTATCTCCTCTTGTGTCCAGGCTGCAGGCCGTATCTCCTCTTGTGTCCAGGCTGCAGGCCGTATCTCCTCTTGTGTCCAGGCTGCAGGCCGTATCTCCTCTTGTGTCCAGGCTGCAGGCCGTATCTCCTCTTGTGTCCAGGCTGCAGGCCGTATCTCCTCTTGTGTCCAGGCTGCAGGCCGTATCTCCTCTTGTGTCCAGGCTGCAGGCCGTATCTCCTCTTGTGTCCAGGCTGCAGGCCGTATCTCCTCTTGTGTCCAGGCTGCAGGCCGTATCTCCTCTTGTGTCCAGGCTGCAGGCCGTATCTCCTCTTGTGTCCAGGCTGCAGGCCGTATCTCCTCTTGTGTCCAGGCTGCAGGCCGTATCTCCTCTTGTGTCCAGGCTGCAGGCCGTATCTCCTCTTGTGTCCAGGCTGCAGGCCGTATCTCCTCTTGTGTCCAGGCTGCAGGCCGTATCTCCTCTTGTGTCCAGGCTGCAGGCCGCTCTTCCTCTACAGGTCCTGCAATTGGACGTTAAACACAACCGTTTTCTGCTCATGTTATGTGGGGGATGGTGACATTTATTTATTTCTTACCTTGGACTCTTTCTTTTTTTTCTTTATAGAAACAAAATGCAAAATCCACAAGACAACAATCCTGCAAAACATCCAGAGAACATCCCGGGAAAAAGTGAGTCCAAGAAATTCTTTTCATTTTACCCTTTTCATCCTCCTCTCATAATGACGCCCCCTCCGCTGTGTGATTGACAGGGCCAGGGAACGGGATCGTTCTCTGCTGGCCCTGTTTGAATTCAAAATATCGCGCCTGTGCCGTACCTGTCTTTAATCGGCGCAGGCGCACTGAGAGGCGGCCGCTCCATCCTCAATGCGCCTGCGTCGGGTGTAGATGTGACGTCATCGGCGCAGGCGCATTGAGGATGGAGCGGCCGCCTCTCAGTGCGCCTGCGCCGATTAAAGACAGGTACGGCGCAGGTGCGATATTTTGAATTCAAACAGGGCCAGGAGAGAACGATCCAGTTCCCTGGCCCTGTCAATCACACAGCGGAGGGGGCGTCATTATGAGAGGAGGATGCGGCTGCTACCAGCAAGTAGCCGCCCTACTTGCTGGTAGCAAGGTAATTTACATATTATAAAAATAGCTTTTTAACAAAATCTACAGAACCAAAATGAATATTTAGCTTATGTATAGGGAGCTCGCAGTGTAGGGATTATTATTAACCAGAAAAAAACAAAAAACGGTTTAGTGGGCTGACAGAAGCCCTTTAAAGGATATTCCCATCTCACACGATATGATATGCCATGAATGTCTCACAGATGCAGGTCTGACCTCTGGGACCCACACCTATCTCTTGAACCCTCTCACCAGAGATGGTTGAAAGTACGGAACAGCCAAGCAGGTAGTGGCTACATTGCTTCTGTAACTTGTTTCCACTCTTCCGACCACCTCTGGTCCCTGGGTCCAGACAGGAGGAGGTTGGGGGCAGGGCACTTATCCTGAGCTGGGAATACCTAGATGTTATGTTCACCATACACATAACCGTTGACTGTCTACTCTGTAACGCCTCTGGTCAAGTAGGCATGTGTTTTCTTGTATTGTGAACCTGCTTACTCGTTTGACGTGACGAGGGGAGGACACTAAAATATTGTTCACCAAATAAGACAATGTATTAACCCCATTGATTCCTGAACACAATCTTTCAGTTTGGCCAAGAACCACAATCTATAATCGTAATAAAAAAAAGATGGAGGAGATGTGAGGGAAAAACAGGAATGGAAAGCTAACAAAGATAACCTGGTTATTAGTATTTCATGTCAATGACAGATAGTTGATTCCTTGAAAATAAAGCTACAACTTTTCCTCAGGAAGGAAATGATTGGCAAAAAGGAGTTGTTCACATCACTCCATGCTTGGGCCGAGTCCTCCAGAACTGGGGAACCAGGGTGGACATCTCCCTTGTGTGACATCTCTTTGCCCTAGCAGCATAGGGGTTGTCCTGATGGAACAATCCGTTGAGTCGATATTCATGTCTTGTTTGGGCCAGAGATGATGTAAAGTATATGTTACAGAACTGCTGTTTCCTTGGAGGACTTTGCCTCTCAGTGAAGATGTAATGTAGATTTAGATACAAACTGCACTTATGACATTGCTGTGTTACAGATGCTGTCCAGTCTACCTTGGTGGAAATGCGATTCCCTTTGGCAGGGGGACCAGTGTTTCTGAACGGTAAATATTTCGTCCTGCTTACGTTTCCAGTTTTCACATAATGCAGGCAGCAGAAGATCGATGCTCATGTTCATGACGGCAAAGAGACTTAAAGCTCCATCATCCCGTGACAGTAAGACTTTGTCTATTGAAAGCAGTGTCCCTTTTAAAGTGGCTTTCCCATTCTTTGAAATGACGGTATATCATCAGGAGGATATGCCATCACTTTATGATTGGTGGGGGTCTGACCTCTAGGACACCCCCGCCCTAGTTACAGTCTGCATCAGCTTTGCTTTTTTCCCCCGGTGGCTGGGCAGGCTGCAGTTCAGAATATGCCATATTTTATTATAGCATATCCATAAAGAGGAAATTACCGTTATTTAAATTGTAATTTGACACTTTATGGGCATGTTATTGATGCCACTACTTAAAGGGAACCTGTCACCAGGATTTTGGGTATAGAACTGACGACATGGGTTGCTAGATGGCCACTAGCACATCAGTAATACCCAGTCCCCATAGCTCTGTGTGCTTTTATTGCGTAAAAAAACAGATTTGATACATATGCAAATTAACATAAAAGAGTCATGTCTTACTTGTGTGACTAGAGAAGAGTCATATTTTTCAAGCTCTGACTCATCTCAGGTTAATTTGCATATGTATCAAATCGGGTTTTTTTACACAATAAAAGCACACAGAGCTATGGGAACTGGGTATTGCGGATGTGCTAGCGGCCATCTAGCAACCCATGTCCTCAGCTTTATACCCAAAATCCCGGTGACAGGTTCCCTTTAAAGTGTCACTTTCCTGTCACAGTTTTAACCCGTTCATGACCTGCGCCGTACATGTACAGAAGTTAGGTCTTTAAACATGTCTGCTCCGGAGCGAAGTGGGCGCCATAGCCACCAGCTTTCTGCACCCATGGCAAATGTCTGTGATCGGCGATAACTCTGATTGCAAACATTTAACCTTTCAGATTGTGACCACGGCATCTGAGGAGGCTTATCCTGAAAACTCATAGCTCCCAGGGCCCGAACGGCTATCCTGCTCAGCAATCGGGGGAGCATTTTTTTATTTATTTTTTTGTGGTAGCCTTAGTCCCTCTGAAGGATCCTAGGCTACCACAGCAATAGTTCCTATGGAGCCTTGCCTCATAGGAACATACTGAATGTCCCATAGGCTGCCGTGTTAACCCCCCCCCCCCCCTTCCTTTCCCCATAAGGAAAATAAACAATAGTAAAAAGAGATTGTATGCGTAAACGTATTTTTCCTGTATGGTAAATGCTGTAACAGAAAAAAATTGCCAATTTGCAATTTTTTTTCGTCACTTTGCAAAAATAAAAATTTGAATAAAAAGTGATCAAAAAGGGATGCACACTCCAAAACGGTATCACTGAAAACAACAGGTGGCACTGCACAAAATGAGCCCCACACAGCTATAAGGTCAGGATATGATGCAAAACAAAAATCTGTTTTTATTTTATTATTTATAAGTATTAAAGCACATCAAAAAACTATACAAATATGGCATGGCTGTAATCGTACTGACCTGCAGAATGAAGGGCATAACTTGGTTTTACTGCATAGGGAACGCCATAAAAATGAAGTCCCTAAAACTATGGCAGAATTGCATTTTTTTTTTTCCAATTCCACCCCATTTGGAATTTGTTTCCAGCTTCTCACTACATCGTATGTAATATTAAATGGTGCCATTAAGGGTACTTTCACACTTGCGGCAGAGGAAATCCGAAAAAACGGATCACATTTTTTTTCATTCTGCCGAATGAACATGGCAGGTATCGGTGTTTTGTGGATATGCAATTTACAGACCGCAAAATAGGCAACGGCCGTGTGCGTGAGCCTTTAGTGCCATACAGATATTGAGGTGGTTCCTGACTTTTAAAGAGGTTGTCCGGGCTCGGACCTGAACCTGGACATATCCCCTTCTTCCCCCACTCAGCCCCTCTGACATTTTCATGCTCCGATGCTCTCCCTTGCCCTGCTCTGTATCGCACAGGGCAAGGGCTTTTTTGTTTGCATACTTACACTACTAGCCGGAGACTTCCGCCTAGCAGTGTTCCCGGTGACGTCACCGGCTCTGATGGGCGGGCTTTAGTGCTGCCCTAGCCGTTTTACAGGCCTGCCCATTAGAGCCGGTGATGTCACTGAGCTCACTGCTAGGTACGTCACTGGATCTCCAGAAAAAGCCCTTGCCCTGCGCGATTCAGTGCAGAGCATCGGAGCATGAAATGGGGGCTGAGTGGGGGAAGAAGGGGATATGTCCGGGTTTAGAGCTGACAACCCCTTTAACTCGCTCCTAAGTTGTAGTTTCAGCTTTTTCTGTATCACATATATATCAGTTTCAGTCCGGCTGGAGCTGGACACACTTTAGGACATGGTCTGGCACTATTTGACATCCGGCAGCAAAACTGATGCTCCAGATGGCATGAACAATCCCATATTCTATGGGATCAGTTCTTGGTACGCAGACCAGGAAATGTGTTGCTCGTAAATTTATTTTATAGTATATTTGCTATGACCTAAAGTCAGATGCAGCGAATTTCCCGGTTTGAGCTGCAATCACGTGAGATCCTCCACCTTCAAAGGAGTGCCGTATATCCTTATCCACGGGGTCAGTTCTGGCATCAGTTTCCCTCCAGCGTTTCTGCGCTGACCCCAGAGGGACACTGAAACAGATGGCCAGGTACATGTGAATCCGGCCCAAGCAGCAAGTTCAGCTCCGTTCACATCTGCAAGGTGAATTCAACTTTTCTGCTCCGTCATAGGAGCAGAAAAAAGATTTCAAACTATGACGGACACCAAAGGCGCCTGAAGGACCGCAATGACTTATAGTTTTGTCTATTAGGTCTCTGTCATGGTGCGCTGTTTTTTCCAGCATTTTGACATGAGCCTCCCGCGCAGATGTGAACATAGTCCCAGCTTGTCAGAATTTTACATGAAATGAGCCTTTTAAATAAGTCAGCTTTGTATTTCGTGCATTTGTTCTTAAGACCCCCGAGAATACACTTTGTTCCTTCCTGTTCCCGTCCTCCAGAGCCTGTAACCAGCTGCGCTGTACCACCTGCGATTTTATCATTGTGACATTTGAAGACTACAAATGGGATGCATCCTGCGACTACCTCTTCTTCAGGTACATTTGCAAGATTGCAGCACTTAAGCTAAGTGTAACCTAACAATCCGAGACGTGCGGAACGTATCCCTCTTAGTACCAGGCAGGCGGCACTCAGTACACTAACCTGTATATTCTACATATTCTGATATGACCAAGATGCGGGTGAACAATATCTCTCAACCCAGGGAAGCAGCAGGGATTTAATAGCTACACAGTTATATCTTCCTTTATGTTAGACCACTATTACATTGTGTTTAAGTACTTGGCGTTCCCTTAGAGTGATTGTCGGCAATGAGAGAAACTTCTCCGGGGGGGAGACAACTTCTGCTCAGACTGGAAAGACCAGATTAGTATTTTGCTAAAGTGCAGGAAATCGTCGCTGGTTGTGAAAGTGATAGTGTCCCTGCCTGTGTGACTGATGGGTTCTCGTCTTATAGCGTATGTTTTTAGCTTCAAGAATAAGTTTGGTTATGACAAACCAACACTTGTGTCAGCGCACTCTCTTAATTTATCCCTTAAAGGGTTATTCCATATTAAACAAGGTATCCTCTGTCCACTAGGTTAGTGTATAATGGGAATCAGCGGAACTGTTGAATTGCAGTTTGCACGCTGGCGCTCCATTCATCTCTATGTGACTACCAGAGATAGCTGAACACAGGGCTTGGCGATCTCCGGTGCTCCCATAGAAATGAACAGAGCGGCGGTGAACATTTCCCACCAGCCGCTCTGTCCATTTTAAGGGGGGCTTCAAATGTTACTGAGCCCCTATTCTTGTTATACTACTGACTGGGACCCCCACCAAGTCCACAGAATAGGGGATAACTTGTTACAACCGGGATACCCCTTTAAAAATAGTGTTTTGTTTTGTTTTTTAAAGCCATTTTTGTGTTGCAATATTTTCAGAGCCATTTTTCTGTTTGGAGGCTTTTCCTTTTGGTACCATTTTGGGGTACATATGGCTTTTTGATCTCTTTTTATTCAGTTTTTTTTTGGATGGGAGGATGAAACAAAAACAGCAATTCTGGCTTTTAAAAAAAAATTTTTAGTGCAGTCACATTGCAGGATTTATATCGTGTATACCAAATATGTATAGGAGTTTTTTTTAGTTTCTTTACTGTATTGAAGCACATTTTATTGAGTTGAACACTGAGGCCCAGTACTGCAAGCCCAGAGTGCTGTGCACATGTAGTTAGCGCTGGTGCTGTCCAGCCAGTGATGAAATCCTTGAAATGTCATCGGATTTTTGTCAACTAGATGGGATTACGTGTATTTTGTTTTTTGCACAGATTCTTGTGCAGAAAAACCCTTTTCAGTGCAAGAGTGAGATCTGCAGAAAATAAGAATTAAATCTGCACCAAACCCCACAAGTAGGGATGAGCGAAGCGAGCTTCGGATGCAAGACCCGGAGTCGCTTCCCTCTAAAATTCGTTTTTATGGCTGTGAAGTATGGAGATGCGTCTCTGTACAGCTTTAAAATGTATTCGCGTCGGCGAGGAGAAGTGAGTTATCGCCAAAGTCTTGCGAGACTTCGGTGAATAACTTCGGTATTTGATTATTAAACTTGAAATCCATTTTAAAACGGGTATCCGAAGTCAGCTTAGGTAATGACTGGTACCTCTGTATCGAAGCTGACTTCCGAACAAAGTTTTAAAATGGTTTTCAAGTTCAAAAATCAAATCCCGAATTGAGACTTCGGTGATGACTTACTTCGCCTTGCCGAAGCGCATACATTTTACAGCATTAAAATGAATTTTGGAACAAAGCGACTTCGGATCTTGCATCTGCAGCTCGCTTCACTCATCCCCACCCACATGTATGCATGCAGTTTTTGGTACAGAAATCCGCACAAAACAGTGCAGATTTTCTGTATCCCAACCCACACCCATGTGCAGCTAGCCTCAATGTGCTCAGTGCAGATGTTACTGCTCTTAGCTGCTGACAGATTGCATGGCTCAGCAGGGGGCAGTATTGAGTAATAGAGAGAGCTCCTCAAAGGGTAAAAACACCCTCCTGATATGAATACCTGGCTAAGCTTATCTGGTACAATATGTCACTTTTAGGCTACTTTCACACTTGCGTTCGGTGCGGATCCGTCTGGTATCTGCACAGACAGATCCGCACCTATAATGCAAACGATGGGATCCGTTCAGAACGGATCCGTCTGCATTATATTTCTGAAAAAAATGTAAGTCGAATTGTCAGTCAGACTGATCCGTCCTGACTTTGCATTGAAAGTCAATGGGGGACGGATCCGTTTGAACTTGCACCATATTGTGTCAATGTCAAACGGATCCGTCCCCATTGACTTACATTGTAAGCAAGCAGCGTTTGGGTGTCCACCTCCTGAGCGGAATGGAGGCGGAACGCAGCCAAACTGATGCATTCTGAGCGGATCCGCATCCACTCAGAATACATTGGGGATGTACGGATCCGTTCGGGGCCGCTTGTGAGAGCCTTCAAACGGAACTCGCAAGCGGAACCCCGAACGCAAGTGTGAAAGTAGCCTAATAGTATGTGAACCTCTGTGTCTCTTCATTCTGCTGTTGTTTTACTCGCTCTTCATTTCATTTCTACTTTTGCATGGGATCTAGTATGACAGGTGATCATTTAACCCTTGGCGTTTTACAGGAACAGTATGCCAGAGCACAGCAAACTACAGACCAAGATGATAAGGAAGAAGGGAGCGCGAGCCTATGCCTGCCAGTGCAGCTGGAGGTCTGTCCAGCAACTCACCGATCTCTCCGCAGAGCAGCAGCTGCGGTGGGTTTGTGGGAAGCATTCAGACTGAAGGCCGGCTGTACCATACTAGCGACTGAATGTTTTACTGTAATGATGCATTAAGGAGAGCTTTAGGTATTATACATTCCTCTGTAAAGGGGTCAGTAACTCAGGACAACGCCTCCATGGACTCCAATGGGCTACACGGATATGGAAGAGAACGAGCAAGATTGACTACATGAGTGTCTCTCACCTTCAAGGATGTCCTTTGCATTTCTCCTGCAGTCCTGATAGCTGAATGCTGGGAGGCCGGCAGCCTTGTGTTCTGCTTAGTGGTTGTACTGGGTGTTAACATGAGATGTTGAAAGTTTGAAGTGAAAGGATTAGTATAAACTCCCTTTTCTTTAGAAGAAACTGAAAGAGTTGTCAGCGCTTCATAGGAAACGGAACAAAGCGTTCCTAAATATGGCACCAGCCGTACGTCTGCCTGCATATGGGCTATATTTCTGCCAAGCATCAGTTATCACCGATCACCCATATGGCTGTATCCCACATACAGTGGTGTGAATTAGTATGAAAATATAACATGAAGCTAAGAAATGAATGACATATCTGAAGCTTCATGTACTTTCCAGTTCTATGGTGCAGATTCACTTCTTTGGTGCCCTGCGGTGTTTACGTATGCCTCCGATTTCATAGATGATTCCTTCTGAATCTGACAGAAAAAGAGATTGTGCCCTGCTCAATCGTCTACCATATTATGGAGGTTTTCTCCCTTTCAGGCATTGCTTGTAGGGGGGGATGATCTCACGGAGCGCCAATACTGCAGCACACGGAGCGCCTATGGATCCATCCTGCAGAACCAAAAGGAATTGTTCTGCTGCCGTTTAGCCTTTCCGCACATGGCTATGCTGTGTGCATGAGACTTCAGGCTCTGTTCACATCAAAATTAGAGCCTGTATTTGGCCCCCAGGTATATGGGAGCTTCTTAGCCTGTACAGTGGGGTAAATCGCACCTTTCCATCGGCGGTATAAATCTGGAATCCCGACTTATTCCTCCAGCGTAGGCTCTAAACGTGATACGAACAGAGCATTATTAGGGTTGTCCCATCTCGGCATTTCAAAGCCAAGATGAGAATAACCACAGCAAATGCCGTCCGGGGGCGGCTGGAATTACAAAAACATCTGAGCTGAACTGATTCTGTAACTCCCATAGCAGTAAATGGGAGCTACGCCGGTTCTGTAACTCAGGAATTACGGAAACGTCATAGCTTGCTGTGCAATGCTGTTTTGCAGAGCTCCCATTTACTATGAAAACAGCAGAGCACTAGCCATGTGGCCATTTCCATATCTCCACCTTGCCGTGGTTATTCCCATCTCAGTCCTTTTATGGTGGCCATAAGTATTTAGATGAATGATGGCCAGTTTGGCCTATATTTGCCAACCAATTAGTGTGTACGGTGGTGTCCGAGCTCTCCCCTAATGGCAGATGTTGGTAGAAAGAAGGGTCAGGATTTCAGCAAGGTGATCCTTTTTTATCTCAAGGATGATACGCTGCTGCAAGTGGAGTCTTCCCCCCCCCCCCCCCCCCTCACTATTTATAACACATGCATACTCTGCTCACGTCTTCTGGGGGTTGTGAAGAATAGCTGTTGGGTGTTGGCTATCTAACGTCACCATTGGGCATACAATCAAAGTGTCTTATGACTTGGAAAGTATCCATTCTCCTTATGGGCGCCCGAGCAGGATTCTCACAAAATCTGTTAATAACAGCAAAACCATTATTACCAGTGAGTTTTGTGCAGGAAATATTAGCTGCACCAGTAATTCCTTTACCTCTATCATTGCTCATTAAATTTCTCGCTGTGATTCTGATCTTTTCATAAAAGGAATGAGAAAGGCTGAATATTTTCTGATCTCTAAAGGACACAATCATATATACAGGTGAAACTCGAAAAATTAGAATATCGTTCAAAAGTTCATTGATTTCAGTAATGCAACTTAAGGACGACCTTTCATTGGTCCAAACATTGTAAGATAACTATCAGGCTGTGTAGAGCGGCGACCAATGAAAGGTCCTCTTTAAAAGGAGTTGCATTAATACAACTTAAAATTAGAATTTTGTGAAAAGGTTGAATATTCTAGGCGGAAAGTGTCACACTCTAGTCCAGTAATTAATTCATACCCCCTGAGCAAAGGGGACCTGAGATTGTGACTTTGGGGTTTCATAAGCTGTAAGCCATAATCATCCAAATTATAACAAATAAGGGTCCATTCACACGTCCGGCGGATCCGCAATACACCCGGCCGGCACCCCCATAGAAATGCCTATTCTTGTCCTCAATTGCGGACAAGAATAGGACATGTTTTATTGTTTTCCGGAGCCGCGGACCAGAGGATCGATATTGTGCTCTCCGCATCCATTCCGTCTCCATGGAGAATGAATGGGTCCGCACCGCGGAACGGATGCGGACCCATTATTACGGACGTGTGAATGGAGCCTAAAGGCTCGAGATATCTCGCTTTGCATGTAATGAGTCTCCTATATTAGTTTCATCTTTTAAGTTGCATTACTGAAATAAATGAACTTTGCACGATATTCTAATTATTCGAGTTTCACCTGTAGCTCTGTTCAGGTTTTGCTCCTGCCAAGTGTTTTAATTCTACATTGTTCAGTCGTGTGGATTAAATGACCAAAGACATCAATGTTAGGCCTCTTGCACACGACTGTATGTATTTTGTGGTCCGCAAAAAAAAGGATCCGCAAAAAATACGGATAACATCCGTGTGCATTCCGTATTTTGCGGAATTGAACAGCTGGCCCCTAATAGAACAGTACTATCTTTGTCCGTAATGTGGACAATAATAGGACATGTTCTATTTTTTTGCAGAACAGAAATATGGAAATGGGATGCACACGGAGTACCTTCCGTTTTTTTTGCGGACCTATTGAAATAAATAGTTCGGTATACGGTCCGCAAAAAAAACTGAACGGACACGGAAAGAAAATACGTTTGTGTGCAAGACGCCTTATTATCTTAAAATGTATTTTGTGTTAAATAAACACGATCTAAAACCGCTTCATTTCTTCTCATTTATTAACGTCTATAGCAGGGGTCAGCAACCTTCGGTACTCCAGCTGTTGTGAAACTACAATTCCCAGCATGCTCCAGTCATTTCTGTGAGAGTTCTGAGAAGAGCAGAATTATACATGCTGGGAGTTGTAGTTTCACAACAGCTGGAGTGTCGGAGGTTGCCTACCCCTGGTCTATAGGAATGTATCATAATCATCTGTAAAGCTCTGTAAGCCTTAGTCTCTGTTCAATGGATTCCACCTATAAAGGAAGCCATGACAGCGATACAAGATCCATCTTAACCCAGTGGATCTCATTGACTGTAATCAGGTCCAACCTTTATTTAAGATTGCAAGATCAGTGCTGCAAATTACACTTCTTCTTACTGCCAAAATACTGCAAAGACCAAATAAATCCCCAAAACAATCCCCATTTCTCGCCCAGTTTCCTTGGGGGACACAGAAGACCTTGGGTATAGCTCATCTCCATAGGAGGCGTGACACTAAGTGAAAACTGTTAAGCCCCTCCTCCATCAGCTATACCCTCAGCCTGGAGAGAGAGACTGCCAGTTTTTTGCTTAGTGTCCAAGGAGGCAAGACACTCCCTGCTCTGCAGGGCTCTTTTCTCCTTGTTTTAAATTTTGATTTTTACTTTTTTCTTTTCTTTTTGTTCCAGATCATCAGGGACAACAGAGACGCACTAGACCTCTCTGTTTCTCCCGGGGTCGAGCTGCGCCAGTGCCGGTCATCCGCACTGCTGCCTCCCCCACAGAAGGCAAGGTGGATCAGGGCAGCCCAGCTCCCCTACATCCCGCCAGCACAAGGGTCGCCCGCACGCCAAGTCCCTCTTCCAGCGTCCTGCCACTACGGTGCCAGTAGCTGAAGGGGCGACCCTGCTGGAACGGACCGAGGGTGAAGACGGCTATGGTGAGAGATTGGCTTCTCCAGCCCTACGTCCCCCCCCTCACCCCACCCCGGTCTCCTGCGTGCCTGACTCCCATACTGACAGGGCCTCTGGACCCTTTTGTCCCTGCTAGCCCTAGGCTGGCCCCTGGCTGCCACAGGGCGACATTTTGCTCCCATAGGACATGGCACCCTTCTTCCTGCAAGAAGAATGCCTGGGGAGCTGCAGACCTAGCTGCCCCTGACGTAGGGGTTAGGCAGGATTCCCACCCTCACAGACCCGGTCTCAGGGTCCCCCTCCCTCTTACCGGCCACTGCTTCAGGGCCACAGGGCCCGCGCCTTGCTGCCCCTGGTCCATCACGGGCTCCGGTCCGGTCAGCACTACTATTCCGGTGCGGCCGGGCGCCGCAAAAGATTTTAGGTTCCGCGGCTCCCGCGGCGGTCCGCCATTCCAGGCCTCCTTACTTCCGGCAGGCGGGGTGGGCTCCCGCGGCCAGCGAGCCACCATTCCAGTCCTGTCTCTCCGGCCGGCCGGGTGGGCTCCCGCGCCGGCGAACCGCCATTCCGGGCCCCTATCTCTTCTGGCCGGCGGGGTGGGCTCCCGCGGCCGGCATTGGGCTATGCCCAGCAGGTGGCGGTCGGCGGGGCTCCGCTACTTGGTCCCAGGCTTCGGCCTGCTGTGCCGCAATCCCGACCGGCCCGCGGGGTGGGCTCCCGCGGCCGGTTTGAAGCGCCGTTCCGCCCCAGGTCCCGGCGGTATGACGGGCCGGGGGCCGCAATTTAGCCCCCGGCTTCGCGGCCTACTAGGCCGCAATCTTCCGGTCTCTGGTGGAGGGGGCGGGAACTTCTCCAGGCGCGAATTTTCCCGCCTGGAGGTTCCTCCGCCTCCAGGGGATCGCACGCCGCCCTCCAGGCCGGATCCCTGTTAACCCTTTGGGTGCAGGCCGGCTCCCAAAATTGGGTCTGTATAGTTGGCCCCCATTTTTTTCTCAGGGCCCCTATATGGTGGCTCCCCTTTAGCCTCAGAGGCTGAGTTGAAAGAAGAAAAAAAATAAATAAATAAATGAAATAAAAATAATAGATCATGATTTCTATTGGGCTGCGCTTGACGCTGCAGCCTCATCAGTAATGCTGCATGTCTGCATGACCTCCTTCCACAGGCGGCATGGTGTTGCGCTCCCAGCCTGCGTCGCTGCTAGGGCATTTCCCCTTTTAGGCGGTTTTCTTGCCCCTTCCAGGATACGGCGCTGGCCAAGTGCATTCGGCCCTCTGTAGGCAGCATTCATCGTCTCTCCAGTGTGGGGCCTGCCATGTGCATTCCCCCCCCCCCCTCCTAGGCGGGCTACTGCACTCTCCCTGGCTGGCCATGTGCATGACCCCCTTCTTGGGCGGAATGCTGCACCTTCACCGGATACGGTGCTGGCCTTCTGCACGACCCCCTTCCATAGGTGGAACGCTGCACTCTCTGGATTTGCTGCCGGCCATGTGCGTGACCCCCTTCCGTGGGCGGAACGCTGCACTCACTGGATTCGCTGCCGGCCATGTGCGTGACCCCCTTCCTGGGCGGAACGCAGCACTCTCACTGGATCTGATGCCGATCATGTGCATCCCCCCTTTTTTAGGCGGGATACTGCACTTTCACCGGATACGGTACTGGCTGTGTGCACGACCCCCTTCCAGGCGGCGCTGATGTGCTATGATGTACTTATGTACTATGTTATTATGCTGCACTCTCGCTGATGTGCTATGATGTACTTATGTACTATGTTATTGTGCTGCACTCTCACTGATTGCGCTGCCGGCCTTTTCTTAGGCGGTATGCTGCACTCTCATTGGATTCCCTGCCGGCCTTAGGTATGCCTCCTTCCCTCAGACAGCATACATACATCCCTCTGTCTTTGGGTGTTTCCTCGCAGGTACGTTGCTGGCCACGTGCATGTACCCCATACATGGCAGGGTGCTTGCACTCTCGCTGGATCCGCTGTCGGCCATGGGCATGACTCCTCTTCCGTAGGCAGTGTACGCACTCTTGCTGGATTCGCTGCCAGCCAGGGGCATGCCTTCCTTCCTCAGGCGACATGCACGCGTTCTTAGTGACTGTGGTTGTCTCTCGCCAGTACGTTGCTGGCCATGTGTATGACTCCCATGCATGGCGGTGTGCTCGCACTCTCCCTGGAGGAGATGCTGGCCATGTGCTTTACCCCCTTTTTCTGGGCGGTGTGCTACACTCACCGGATACATTGCTGGCCATGAGAATGGCCCTCTATCATGGGTGGAACGCTTGCACTTCCATTGGATACGGTGCTGGCCTTGTGCGTGACCACTTCTCACTTCAAGGGCAGAATTTGGCACGCTCCTGGGATTCACGGCTGTCCTTATGTGGCTGGGCTGGACTTGTACATGTCCCCATTCATTGGCAGAGTAGTTACTCTCTCGCTGAGTTCAGTGTTGGGTGTATTATTGCACACTCATTTAATGCTAGGATACCCTGTGCATGTTCCCCTTTCACTAGATGGACCTCCTGCATTCCTGCTGGTTTATAGGGTATGTCCTGCTTCTCTGAAGTAGGTTCGGCCTTAGGCATCACTCCCTTTTGGGACCGGTCTTTGCACTCTTGCCAACTGTAGTTGGCCAGGTACAATTTCCCCCCTTTCGGGGTGGACTGATTGCGTTCCGTCGCATGCTATACTGGTTTTGTGCATAACTCCCTTTCAGGTTGCACTTTGCGATTCCGTACATACTGTGGCGCTCTGGGACGAGCCCCCCTTTTTTCTAGGTGGGTTGGCCTTCTCGCTGCTTGCGGGGCTGCTCGTTCGTATGCCTCACCTGCTTCCTGCGGCATACCTTTGTTTCTTGGGAGCCGATGCTTGCCGCCAGCCTTGCACTCGTCCCTAGGGAGTTCCTTCTGTCCTCTTGACCGGACAGGCTCTATTTCTCTCTGCTGCACCGAGCTGGGTGGTGCTCATTCATTTAGTTGGCCTTTCATTCCAGGGAGTGTTCGTGGGTCCTAGATGCATGCCCTTTGCGTCCTTCTGCAGCATTGCTTCCCTGCGCTAGTGGTCCCATGGTCGAGAGTGCTGTTGTCTGCAGGGCCTCTCGAATTCTTCATTGGCGCTGTCAGGACTGCGGTTCCCTTGCTTGCCGCAATTTCCTCCTCTTCGGATGCAGTGTGGTATGAGTCCTTCCTCTTGGCGCCTCTACGCTTTCTGTCTGATCTGCTGCCGGGTTCGGGCTGCTCTTCTCGGGACGGTCACCCAACTTCTCTTGGGTGCTGGATTACCCAGGTCCGGAGGACCTCCGCCTTGGGTTCTTCAAGGTATTCGCCTTCTGCGAGGCGGTGGACCGGGCGTCTCACAGTGTAGTGGGTTCTGTTTTTGAGCTGTCTTATGGCTTCCCTGTTGCCCACTCCTCCTCCTTTCGGTTGGAGGGTGTTATGTCGGCCTCTGTCTCGACTGCCTCTTTTCGCCGGCTTTGTTTGGCTCCCGCTCTATACAGATCACTCCGATGTGGCTTCCCACAAGACTACGGAGGCTGTGTTTTCACTGTCCTCCCCTCTGGGGTGAGCCTGGTTGTTCCTGTGGATGGTTCCGGTGTTCCTTTTGGCCTCGTACTGTCTCCCTTGTTCGCGCTGGCTGTATTAGCTGTGTGCTTATTTACCGAGTCTACCGCGTTCTGTCCTCCCGCTGGGTGCAGATTGCGTGGCCCGTTCTAAGACGATGGTCCTGATGTAGACTTACCTTCTCGGTAACTTGGGGGGACTACCTTTTCGGTTCAGATTGTCCTTTGATCCCACACAGGGGCTGTTCAACGTGGTTACATCAGCATGGTCTTTAGCCTGCCTTCTCCTGGCGTCTGGCGGATCCTTTTGGGTCTTTGCATCTGTCCTTCTGCTCCCCATTCGGGTGGATGCGGGTCAACGTTGTTCGGGGCCGACGGGGCTAGTTTGGTCGACCCTTCTGCCCGTGTTACTGGTCTGCGCCTGTTCTCATTGGGTTTCGCCTGCTTGCCAGGCGACTCCAGCGGGTTCACTGCTGTCCACTCCTGGCTGTGTCTCTTCGAGGTTCTGTCGTAAGATTTAGGGTTTTTTGTCTGGGGTTCTGTGGAAAGCTGTGCATTCCCCACTCTGAAGTTCTTTCCCCATGGTTCTGTCTTTTGGTTGAGGTGTCAAGTGTCGGCGCTGTTCTTCCTCTTCCAGCGTTCCCGACCCTCTGGGCCTGCCAAGACCTTCTTCCTCGGAGTGGCTCTTTGGTTCCTCTGTGCTGTCCTTCGGTACCGCCCTGGGGACTATATCCAGAGCTCTCGGCGCTCCAATCTTGCCCTTGGAGCTGTTACAGGAGTTCACTCTATCCTTCTGTCCTGTACGGTTGTGTTCCGTATCAGTCGTGTCTCTGACGGGTGCCGGCATGGCCCCTTTTTTTGTTATGAGTTTTCTGTCCTTTCCAGGACAGGGCTGTTCTGCATCTCGTTTCTTCCTTCCTTCCTTCCTTCTGAAGGTGGTGTTGCCTTCGCTTCAACACCTCACCTATTTGGACGTTGTTTGGGCCTGGCCGTTGTTTACTTGGAGATCTCCGACTCTTGCAGTCGTTCGGCCTCTTGGGTTTCCAGGAGGTCTGTGCATAGGGTTGGCAGACTCCAGGGTGGTTTTCCTCCGCTTGATCAGGTGGCTATTGCTGAGGTTACCGCACCTAGGGCAGGATTCTGTCTTTGGTGTCACCGTTCCTTTCACCAGAGCGGTCGGTGCCTCCTGGGCCGGAGGCATTGGGCTTCGGCCGTGCATTTGGGCACGGTGGCCACAGGTCTGCCTTGCACGCCTTTCTGAGTTCTACAGGGTGCATACTCTGACTTTGGCAGATGCTGCCTTACTCCGCCTGGGTTTGCAGGCGGCGGTTCATTGATGCCTTTCGGGTGCTTCGCCTTGGTGTTGTGGTCCCTCCCCCTTTTGGACTGCTTTTGAACGTCCCAAGGTCTTCTGTGTCCCCCAAGGAAACTGGGCGAGAAAACGAGATTTTTGTATAACTTACCAGTAAAATCTCTTTCTCGCTCTTTCCTTGGGGGACACAGCACCCACCCATTAATTGTTTTTTCTCTGTGCGTTTTCCGAGTTTTTTGTTACCCGTTGGGTGGTTGGCTTGTTGGTTCCTTGTTGGACTTTGCCTTTTCTAACTGCTTGGACACGCAACTGGCAGTCTCTCTCTCCAGGCTGAGGGTATAGCTGATGGAGGAGGGGCTTAACAGTTTTCACTTAGTGTCACGCCTCCTATGGAGATGAGCTATACCCAAGGTCTTCTGTGTCCCCCAAGGAAAGAGCGAGAAAGAGATTTTACTGGTAAGTTATACAAAAATCTCGTTTTACAGGTTGGAACGGAGTATTGGCAGGAACTTTGATTGACAGGGCCATGTGGGATGTCAATCAAAATGCAGAGGGCGTGGCAGTTGCAGAGAGAGAGGAGCCTCTGGTGTACCGCCATTGCTCCTAGAGGCTCATTTCCATATACTGTATTAGAACATAATTTTTCTCAGCAATGCGGGCACATATGAACATGGGACCAACACAGATGCCTTCAGCTGCCAAACAGGTCAGCCATTGTCATAGGTACAAATCTGCTGACAGATGCCCTTTAAGATAGGACAAGCCCACCAAGCATGATACGTAGAGCCAATGGAGTGCAGCTCTGAAAACACATGTGAGAAAGAGACGTCAGGTAAGGAAGATGAAGCCTTTCCAATAAGATGTACTGAGAATGACTTTCAGGGAAGTCTCAATCAAAGTAATGTGCCAACTATTCTCACTGAATGTTTCACAGCAGTCATAACACTTAGGCAAAGAAACATTGCATTGGATGTGCTCTTCCTACTTTAAGATATATACGATTTCTGATCTTCAGGTAATTTACTTTAAAAAAAAAAAAAGTATACGTTATAAATCAGAAAATATGCACTACATCGGGGAATTATAACTACTTTGATATATTAGAGGCAGGGCTATTAGAGTCACAGGAAATAAACGGGATGCCAATAGGATATATGTTGCAGATGGTTTGGGATATGAGTAAAAAGGAATTGGAGATTGTTGGGTATTGGGAACACACCCGAGAGAAAACGGAAATCTACATGTGGGCCAATCCAAAAGAAGGGCATGAACAATTACTGAAGGATGGAAATATGAAAACTTTTGAGGAACTGAGGGAGGAATTTAGTCTCCGTAGAAAAGACCAGTATTACTACTTCTTATGTAATGATTCCACGTTTGAAGGATCCGGGATTTAGGAAGATAACACACCCTATGTTAGAGACTGTCCAATGTAGGATTTAAAAAAAGGTTTACTGTCCAGGTTATATAAAATCTCAAATAATGTGGTAGCTCAGGAATATGGTGAGCGAAGTATGGAGTATTGACGCATCTGACTGGGGACAAGTGGAAGGAGTCTCTAAAAATGATATAAGAAATAGCAAAAAAGTACTGTAAGGGCTCATGCACACGAACATATTTTATTTTCGTGTCTGTTCCGTTTTTTTTGCAGACCGTATGCGGAACCATTCAATGGGTCCGCAAAAAAAAAAAAAAAAATAAGTTACTCCCGTCTGCATTCCGTTTCTGTATGTCCATATTTCCGTTCCACAATAAAATAGAACATGTCCGCATTACGGACAAGGATAGTACTGTTCTATAAATGTCCAGCTGTTCCGTTCCACAAAATACAGAATGCACACGGACGTCATTCGTAATTTTTGCGGATCGCAAAATACATACGGTCGTGTGCATGAGCCCTAAGTCGGACAAAATTTCACAGCTTTTTATTATTCATATGGCATATTATACCCTAAAAATGTGAAATACATTTCAGGGTAGGAAGCTGATCAGCAGCATAGCAGCCAAGCGCTGAAGTAACCAGGAGCAGGGTAGGAGTTGTAGGACAGTGTGAGATGTGAGTCTGTGACGTGTGACCAGTAACATGAGGGGGCGGCCGCAGGGCTAATGCAGCATAGTGTGGTTTGCTTTACTGCTTGCTGTGCATTTCTTTTCCTCATCCATCTACATGTATGTACATAGTATGTGATAGCCTGAGGTCTACAAAGAGGGGTTTGTTGCTCATTATTCTCCTATTAGTGGAGGATGGGGGGGGATCCATCCCCAAAAACACCACACCATGTAGCATTAGTACGTGGCATTTGGTAGCACACACACGCCCTGCAAACTCCTGTATGAGTCTGATCTGGGGTCCTAATAATTTATCTATATTCTGTAGTTGCCCCAACCCTCTACACAAAATAAATTCTGCCTGCAGACTACCTAAATAAATGGAAACACCAAATTAGACCCCTATATACTAAATTAGTTTATGCCCCAGGCTAGATCCTAAATAAAATCAGAGCCCCAGACTAGACTCCTAAATTCAGAACTTAGACCAGAACCCCTAAATTGTCTCTTACCCCAGTCTTCTAAATTCAGACCATGTATTTTCAAATGTTTTATATCTTTACAGTATGTCAAAATAAAATATTTTCATATTCAATGTCTGTTTCTCTTTAGAGGGTGTACAGAAAAAACTGAATACTGTGAGTAGACCTGAGGGATTAAAACACTGGGTAGATAAAAACGTGCGTGTTCTGTCTATTGTATTTGGCACCATATATAATACACGCAGTTTTCTTGCCTCGTGTGCTGTGCAAAATGCCACAAGGGGGCCCACTGAGGCTTTATCGCCCCCCACATGAACCTGGAGCTGGCCCTGCATGATGTGACCAATCTGCAATTTAGAAAACCTTAAAGCTAAGTGCCAATCATGCAATCATCCACTGCAGCCAAGTATTCGCATAATGACCTTTCAGAATTCATCTGCCTACAAAAGACATGGTTGCAGATGCATTGACATTCATTACTTAGGCCTAAATTGGGATTTCCCTTCCAGTGGGCACAGTACCTGTTGTTGGTGAGCAGAATGAAGCTAGTAATGTGGATGTGAATGCAGACACATCATTCACACTTGCAAAATCATCATTGCCAGTTTAGTTGTTCATATCGTTAAAAGCTAGACCAATAGGAAACTCCATTGCCCATCTACCACCTAATGTAAAATAATAATGAGATTTTTGGGATGAAAAGGCTTGTTCCGTCAAGCACATTAAAGGGGTTATCCAAAGTATAAAACATGCCCCCCCCCCCCCCCCTCATATAGATTATACTTGCCCTGCTCCCTGGCACCCGCCTCGCTCCTGATTCCCACACGGCCGCCTCTACATCTCCCCATTGCACAGATCAAAACATCCGGCCATGGGGGGGGGACAACCAATAGCAGGCCGAGATGGGGACGAGCCTCCATCGTGGGTGACTACTGTTGGCTATGGGGATGAAATTCTTAGAGTCATTGTCAGACGTTACAGTGGGCACTGGGTTTCTCCTGGTGTAGGACACTCCCAGACCTCATGAGGGCAGAGTGTGTAGGCAGTTTCTTGATGAGGAAGTCATTGATGCCACTGAGTGGCCCTCATGTTCCCCAGGCCTAATCTCTGGTACATTTTGTATCACAGCATGAAACCCCACCAAGTAGCACCAGACTGTCCAGGGACCTACTGATGCCCTGATCCAGGAGATATCCCAGGACACCATCTGCTGTCCCATCAGGAGCATGCTCAGACTTTCTTTGGAGGTCATACAGGCACCTGGGGGCCAAACACACTATAACATATATAACATTTAAAAATACAAATAAGAAAAAAAACAACACAAACTGTCGCCATAGCTGCCACGTTCACTCTACACAATACATATAATGTGTCAAAACAATTGAAACAAAAAAGGGAACACATTCTAAAATGTATTTTACTGTGAATTTGCAAGAACTATTTATACACATTACTCCTAATAAAACGTAAAAAAAAATATATATATATACAGTACAGACCAAAAGTTTGGACACACCTCATTCAAAGAGTTTTCTTTATTTTCATGACAAACTATGAATTAACACATGTGGAATTATATACATAACAAAAAAGTGTGAAACAACTGAAAATATGTCATATTCTAGGTTCTTCAAAGTAGCCACCTTTTGCTTTGATTACTGCTTTGCACACTCTTGGCATTCTCTTGATGAGCTTCAAGAGGTAGTCACCTGAAATGGTCTTCCAACAGTCTTGAAGGAGTTCCCAGAGATGCTTAGCACTTGTTGGCCCTTTTGCCTTCACTCTGCGGTCCAGCTCACCCCAAACCATCTCGATTGGGTTCAGGTCCGGTGACTGTGGAGGCCAGGTCATCTGGCGCAGCACCCCATCACTCTCCTTCATGGTCAAATAGCCCTTACTTTCAAAGTTTTCCCAATTTTTCGGACTGACTGACCTTCATTTCTTAAAGTAATGATGGCACTTAGCTGCTTTTTTTCTTGCCATAATACAAATTCTAACAGTCTATTCAGTATGACTATCAGCTGTGTAGCCACCTGACTTCTCCTCAACGCAACTGATGGTCCCAACCCCATTTATAAGGCAAGAACTCCAACTTATTAAACCTGACAGGGCACACCTGTGAAGTGAAAACCATTTAAGGTGACTACCTCTTGAAGCTCATCAAGAGAATGCCAAGAGTGTGCAAAGCAGTAATCAAAGCAAAAGGTGGCTACTTTGAAGAACCTAGAATATGACATATTTTCAGTTGTTTCACACTTTTTTGTTATGTATATAATTCCACGTGTTAATTCATAGTTTTGATGCCTTCAGTGTGAATCTACAATTTTCATAGTCATGAAAATAAAGAAAACTCTTTGAATGAGAAGGTGTGTCCAAACTTTTGGTCTGTACTGTATATCGCTTTAAAAAAATATATATATATACAGTACAAACCAAAAGTTTGGACACACCTTCTCATTCAAATAGTTTTCTTTATTTTCATGACTAGGAAAATTGTAGATTCACACTGAAGGCATCAAAACTATGAATTAACACGTGGAATTATATACAGTGGGATGCGAAAGTTTGGGCAACCTTGTTAATCGTCATGATTTTCCTGTATAAATCGTTGGTTGTTACGATAAAAAATGTCAGTTAAATATATCATATAGGAGACACACACAGTGATATTTGAGAAGGGAAATGAAGTTTATTGTATTTACAGAAAGTGTGCTATAATTGTTTAAACAAAATTAGGCAGGTGCATAAATTTGGGCACCACAAGAAAGAAATGAAATCAATATTTAGTAGATCCTCCTTTTGCAGAAATTACAGCCTCTAAACGCTTCCTGTAGGTTCCAATGAGAGTCTGGATTCTGGTTGAAGGTATTTTGGACCATTCCTCTTTACAAAACATCTTTAGTTTATGGCTTCCGAGCATGGACAGCTCTCTTTAAATCACACCACAGATTTTCAATTATATTCAGGTCTGGGGACTGAGATGGCCATTCCAGAACGTTGTACTTGTTCCTCTGCATAAATGCCTTAGTGGATTTTGAGCAGTGTTTAGGGTCGTTGTCTTGTTGAAAGATCCAGCCCCGGCGCAGCTTCAGCTTTGTCACTGATTCCTGGACATTGGTCTCCAGAATCTGCTGATACCGAGTGGAATCCATGCGTCCCTCAACTTTGACAAGATTCCCAGTACCTGCACTGGCCACAGCCCCACAGCATGATGGAACCACCACCATATTTTACTGTAGGTAGCAGGTGTTTTTCTTGGAATGCTGTGTTCTTTTTCCTCCATGCATAACGCCCCTTGTTATGGCCAAATAACTCAATTTTAGTTTCATCAGTCCACAGCACCTTATTCCAAAATGAAGCTGGCTTGTCCAAATGTGCTTTAGCCCACCTCAAGCGGCACTTTTTGTGCTGTGGGCGGAGAAAAGGCTTCCTCTGCATCACTCTCGCATACAGCATCACCTTGTGTAAAGTGCGCCAAATGGTTGAACGATGCACAGTGACTCCATCTGCAGCAAGAGGATGTTGTAGGTCTTTGGTGCTGGTCTGTGGGTTGACTCTGACTGTTCTCACCATTCGTCGCTTCTGTCTATCCGAGATTTTTCTTGGTCTGACACTTTGAGCCTTAACTTGAACTGAGCCTGTGGTCTTCCATTTCCTCAATATGTTCCTAACCGTGGAAACAGACAGCTGAAATCTCTGAGACAGCTTTCTGTATCCTTCCCCTAAACCATGATGGTGAACAATCTTTGTCTTGAATTGTTTTGAGACCCCCATGTTGCTACTTTTCAGAGAAAATTAAAAGAGGAGGGAAACTTACAATTGACCCCCTTAAATACTCTTTCTCATAATTGGATTCACCTGTGTATGTAGGTCAGGGGTCACTGAGCTTACCAAGCCAATTTGAGTTCCAATAATTAGTTCTAAAGGTTTTGGAATCAATAAAATGACAACAGTGCCCAAATTTATGCACCTGCCTAATTTTGTTTAAACTATTATATCACACTTTCTGTAAATCCAAAAAACTTCATTTCACTTCTCAAATATCACTGTGTCTGTCTCCTATATGATATATTTAACTGACATTTTATATCGTAACAACCAACGATTTATACAGGAAAATCATGACGATTAACAAGGTTGCCCAAACTTTCGCATCCCACTGTACATAAAAAAGTGTGAAACAACTGAAAATATGTCATATTCTAGGTTCTTCAAAGTAGCCACCTTTTGCTTTGATTACTGCTTTGCACACTCTTGGCATTCTCTTGATGAGCTTCAAGAGGTAGTCACCTGAAATGGTTTTCACTTCACAGGTGTGCCCTGTCAGGTTTAATAAGTGGGATTTCTTGCCTTATAAATGGGGTTGGGACCATCAGTTACCTTGTGGAGAAGTCAGGTGGATACACAGCTGATGGTCCTACTGAATAGACTGTTAGCTGCTTTTTCTTGCCATAATACAAATTCTAAGTAAAGAAAAACGAGTGGCCATCATTACTTTAAGAAATGAAGGTCAGTCAGTCCGAAAAATTGGGAAAACTTTGAAAGTGTCCCCAAGTGCAGTCACAAAAACCATCAAGCGCTACAAAGAAACTGCGGAAAGAAACAAGCGTCACCTCTGCTGCGGAGGATAAGTTCATCCGAGTCACCAGCCTCAGAAATCGCAGGTTAACAGCAGCTCAGATTAGAGACCAGGTCAATGCCACACAGAGTTCTAGCAGCAGACACATCTCTAGAACAACTGTTAAGAGGAGACTGTGTGAATCAGGCCTTCATGGTAGAATATCTGCTAGGAAACCTCTGCTAAGGACTGGCAACAAGCAGAAGAGACTTGTTTGGGCTAAAGAACATAAGGAATGGACATTAGACCAGTGGAAATCTGTGCTTTGGTCTGATGAGTCCAAATTTGAGATCTTTGGTTCCAACCACCGTGTCTTTGTGCGACGCAGAAAAGGTGAACGGATGGACTCTACATGCCTGGTTCCCACCGTGAAGCAAGGAGGAGAAGGTGTGATGGTGTGGGGGTGCTTTGCTGGTGACACTGTTGGGGATTTATTCAAAATTGAAGGCATACTGAACCAGCATGGCTACCACAGCATCTTGCAGCGGCATGCTATTCCATCCAGTTTGCATTTGGTTGGACCATCATTTATTTTTCAACAGGACAATGACCCCAAACACACCTCCAGGCTGTGTAAGGGCTATTTGACCATGAAGGAGAGTGATGGGGTGCTGCGCCAGATGACCTGGCCTCCACAGTCACCAGACCTGAACCCAATCGAGATGGTTTGGGGCGAGCTGGACCGCAGAGTGAAGGCAAAAGGGCCAATAAGTGCTAAGCATCTCTGGGAACTCCTTCAAGACTGTTGGAAGACCATTTCAGGTGATTACCTCTTGAAGCTCATCAAGAGAATGCCAAGAGTGTGCAAAGCAGTAATCAAAGCAAAAGGTGGCTACTTTGAAGAACCTAGAATATGACATATTTTCAGTTGTTTCACACTTTTTTGTTATGTATATAATTTCACGTGTTAATTCATAGTTTTGATGCCTTCAGTGTGAATCTACAATTTTTATAGTCATGAAAATAAAGAAAACTCTTTGAATGAGAAGGTGTGTCCAAACTTTTGGTCTGTACTGTATATATATATATATATATATATATATATATACACAAAGGGGTATTTATTAAGACCGGAATTTTAGCTGTCGGAGTATCCGCCAAAGTTATGAAGAGGCGCCGACCTGTCCATAGCTTTGGCGCATCCAGAGCAAGTTCTAAATGTAAGACAGCTTCCTTGCTGTCATTTAGATCATTTTCTATGCCTAAAACAGACGTGGAAAATGATGAATGAGATGGCCTATGTCAAGCTCACTTTTTTAGACCTGGCGTTAGCAGGTAAAAGTTGCAGATTGCAGCGCGAATAAACTTTGCGCTGCAATCTTTGTCAGAAATACGCCTTAAATAGAATTTTTTCTGGATAGTAAAGGCCCCCACAATCGCTGGTCATTTAGGACTAAAACACTGGGTGTCAAGACGGGCTACATCTCATGGAGGATAGCGATGTTGCATCTATGATTGTCAATGCGGTCACGATGCCGCAACTGCAACACAACAGGTGCAAAAATCCAATGCTGTTAGATGTTTGGTTGCAGGCCTCAAGCTTGCTATGTCAGACCACAGTACAATTTGTGTGTGACTGCGAGTCCTTGCAACTTTTGTAAGATTTGGCTGTGATTTTTGTTGCGGCAAAAACTTTTTGACACGACAAGGGCAGCACGACCAAAGATCTCTGTTTGGCAGTGTAGCCTCACAACGTGGAAGTGCTGGTGCCGCAGCGTGACTATTTTACAGCTGTGATTTAGCTGTAAGGCTGGGTCTACACAACATCTTCAGCAGCGACAAGCATTGTGTAGCAGAGCAGCCTCTAACTTAAAAGGGTTATCCCATAAATAATGGAAAAAATTAAAATTGCACATTATAAATTACATGACAACCTCTTTCTAACACAACTAGAACCAGCCCTGTACCTCACATGGATCCAGAGATCTCCACATTCATTGCTCTGCTAGATTTATATCAAGCTGACAGCTCGGGGAGGGTCTATTCTGCTGCAGCTCAGGGGGCGTGTCCATGCTCTCCCTATCACAGCTCAGAAGTCGTATCCATGCTCTCCATATCACAGCTCAGTGGGCGTGTCCATGCTCTCCCTATCACAGCTCAGGCAATTGAAGGATGAAACTGAGCATGTGCGGCCATCTCAGTGAGCAGGTCAAAGAAATAAGAAAAAGGACAAACAGCAGGAGGCGCTGTACAGATACATTTTATTGAATAACTCAATGGCTATGCAAATTTTTAATTACATGCAATTACAAAAGTATTCAGATCCAGCTGCTGGTTTGAAAATTGTAGAATATTTTTCGTGGGACAACCCCTTTAATAGAAGTCAGTGGGGTCACAGCTCAACTCACGAGTTCCGGGACCCCAGGACACTGCTGGATATTTTGTGATTCTGGGGTTGCAGTCACAGCAACTTGCAAGTCTGACTATGATACTATTCAGTCTCCTTATGTTTGAGGGTGCTCTGCTACACACCAATCTTCGGCTGCACAATGGCATCGTGGCGAAAGTCGCCGTGTAGCCCCAGCCTTACAGCCAAATCACAACAGCAAGCTGCAAACCCGTCACAACCAATGTTTCTTGTTGCGCAATGTTTCTGAGGCTTGCTGTCATGCAACACATCTTGGTGTAGCCCTAGCTTAGGCTACTTTCACACTAGCGGCAGGACGGATCCGACAGGCTGTTCACCCTGTCGGATCCGGCCTGCCGCTATTTTGCCGCGCCGCCGGACTGCCGCTCCGTCCCCATTGATTATAATAGGGATGGGGGCAGAACTCCGGCGCAGATCGGCAGTGCGCGGTGAGAGCCCGCCGGACTAAAAAGTCGGACATGCAGTACTTTTAGTCCGGCGGCCTTTCACCGTGCTGCGTCAGGGGCTCCGCCCCGTCCCCATTATAGTCAATGGGGACGGAGCGGCAGGCCGGCGGCGCGGTGAAATAGCGGCAGGACGGATCTGACAAGGTGAACAAAGCCTGTCGGATCCGTCCTGCCGCTAGTGTGAAAGTCAGCTAAATGCAACTACAAAGCAGCTTCATTTACATGTATATTATGTGTCCCTGGATAGGTACACACGTCCTAGATGTCCTTGAGGTTGTAAAACCCCTTATTTCCATATTATTTCATTTGTTAAAGGGGTAACCCCATCTCAAGCATTTATGGCATATCTCGAGTAAGCAAGCTCAGCTGTTTTCAGAACTGTCATAGAAGTGAATGGAAAGAACTGATCATGTGCAGCACCCCTACAGTCACAGCAGCCAGAGGTGGTCCGAGGTGGGAATACCACTTTAAGTTTCAGGTTCCACGCTACCAGTCATTAGTCTCCATATTGTTCCCCATACTGATAATGTGCAGCCACCGTCACAGTCACTGAAGTGTGCAAATCCTCACTCGTGTGTGACCCGCTTCCTTCATTACCTAAGAGCAGAGGATGTAGTAATGAGATATAAAGACACAGTCTCAGCTCCATTCACCTGCTGGGCAGTTATATTTGCTATAGGGCGGCTTTATGAATGCAACATGATCATGAAATGCCTCAGTACTGCAGTTCTCAATGACCTGAAACAGACCTGCCATGAGACATTACCGGGCCCCTTACAGTATAAATATTAGGGCCCTCTGTATGCATGTCAAGCTCTTATGGACAAGGACCTCTCTCCTGTAGATTGTGAGCTCTGATGGACAGATACCGGTCTTCTGTAGATTGTGAGCTCTGATGGACAGGGATCTCTCTCCTGTAGATTGTGAGCTCTGATGGACAGATACCTGTCTTCTGTAGATTGTGAGCTCTGATGGACAGGGATCTCTCTCCTGTAGATTGTGAGCTCTGATGGACAGGGACCTCTCTCCTGTAGATTGTGAGCTCTGATGGACAGGGATCTCTCTCTTGTAGAAAGTAATCTCATATGGACAGGGTCCTCTCTTCTGTAGATTGTAAGCTCTTACAGGGAGGGCCCTCTCTTCTGTAGAATATTAAGTGTTCTCATCCATTGGTGCTTTCACTGCTCATATATCAGGCAGTGTAATTCAGTGCTCATTTAGGCTACTTTCACACTCGCGTTTGGTGCGGATCCGTCATGGATCTGTACAGACGGATCCGCACCGATAATACAAATGTCTGCAGCCGTTCAGAACGGATCTGTTTGTATTATCTTTAACATAGCCAAGACGGATCCGTCTTGAACACCATTGAAAGTCAATGGAGGACCTATCCGTTTTCTATTGTGCCAGATTGTGTCATAGAAAATGGATCCATTCCTATTGACTTACATTGTGTGTCAGGACGGATCCGTTTGGCTCAGTTTCGTCAGCGTGTTGGTGTCCGCCTCCAGAGCGGAATGGAGACTGATCGGAGGCAAACTGATGCATTCTGAGCGGATCCTTTTCCATTCAGACTGATCCGTTTTGGACTGCCTGTGAGAGCCAAAACGCCAGTGTGAAAGTAGCCTTAGTGCTCTGTCCACTTTGAACTTTGCCTTGCACATCGGAGCTCCTGTCCACCAACTGTTCAGGGAGAAAAGATTATGGGAATGAAGCAGTAAATTAGGGCCGCAATCCCTACATGCTCAGGATCAGTTGGGGGTCCCTGAGGTCAGACCCTCACCTATCATAAAGGGATGGCTAACCTGAGGTTCTCCAGCTGTTGTATAACTACAACTCCCAGCATGCCCAGACTGCATACAGCAGGACATGATGAGAGTTGTAGTTTTACAACAGCTGGAGCGCCACAGGTTGGCCATCCCTGGCATATAGCAAAGCGATTTGCCATCACTTTATAAGATGGGAATACCCATCTTATATTGAGTATTCTGTAGTTAATGGTAGAAACCAAGAGGACTTTCTCTGCACAGCCAAATGGAATGACGCGGTCCCAAAGTTATAAAAAGTAATATATTTAGTAAAAAACAACGCGTTTCATAAGAGAATTTTCTCCTTCATCAGGTAATTTGATGCATCTTAATCTTCTGGTGATCCTAAGATGAGACCGATTCGAGGAGGAGAGCAGCAGTAAGGAGCAGCGGCCATGCTTGTTAACACAAGGTGATTGCAATACTTACTTTTACCGTACTCTGCAACAGTTCACACCAGACGGTATTTCGCACAAGCTGCGGCCTCCGTATGTGCTTTATTCTTTTTCTTATTGAGTATACACGGGAGAGAAAAATAAAGGGGTTAAATGATTACTGGGCGGCTGACTGCTGGACAGGCGAGGAAGGGGTTATACTTGTGAAAACAGAAGAATGTTGTCCTTTTTTTAAATGTAACCCTGGCTGCTGGATCCCACAAAGAATAGCTCTCCATTCTCACAGTCACAGTTTAAATCTATTTCCAAACTTGCCTGACCTGGGTTTCGCTCCGCTTCATCAGGGGCCGGAACAAACCATCAATATCTGCCCTTGATGAAGCGAAGCGAAACCCGGGTCAGGTTGGAAAAGAATCTTGGAAAGAATTTTATCTTGTGAGAAAAGTGTCTTTGCGTAACCGGTATACGTGGATCTTCACTATGTGGCTTCACCCTTGATTAAAGGCTACATCAGGAGACCACCGCACAGAGGAAAAACATCACCACCGATTGTGATTCAGAGAAGCAGCGGAGATTGAAGGTGGAGACCGGGGAACCGGAGCATAAACCTGGGGGTAAACCAGCTGTGTCGTACTGAAGATTGAAATACTTACCTCTTGAAGGTGTTCCTGATTGTTCCTGTGATAAGCATGGGAGAAATGGGTAGCTTCAGTCAAAACGGGAGGAAGGGATTAGTAATCATAGCACTGGAGAGCTGGGGTCAGGAGTGGGAATTAAGGGGTTAAATATAGAGGCAGCTGTAGTCAGGAAGTGGGAGGAAGTGGTTATTTCAAACAGCAAGTACAGGTGCCGCTCAGCTATTAGGGCTCATGTACATGAACGTATTTTCTTTCTGCTTTCGTTCAGTTTTTTTTGCGGACCGTATGCGGAAACATTCATTTCAATGGGTCCGCAAAAAAAAAAGGAAGGTACTCCCTGTGCATTCCGTTTCCGTATTTCTGTTCCGCAAAAAAGTAGTGTATGTCCTATTATTGTCCGCAAATCACAGTCCAAGGCCCCATTCAAGCCAACGGGTCCGCAAAAAATACGGAACGCACACAGAACACATCTGTATGTCATCCGTATTTCATCCGTATTTTGCGGATCCATACTGTAAAAATGTTATGCCCAGCCCATATTGCTCGTGTTTGGTGATTAATAAGTTACTGTTTCCGTTTCCGATCCGCAAAAAACGGATCGCATATGAAAACCATACGGATATGTTTGGTAGAATAACGGAACGGAAGAGGACTTAAATCAGAGAAGAAAAAAAAACTTAGATACGGAACATTGGATCCTTGAAAAACGGACCGCAAAACAACAACCTTCGTGTGCATGAGCCTTTAGTGTGGATCCGCATGTGGACCCCCTCCTTGCTAGACCGCATAATGTATGGGCAGCCTTAAGACGTATTCCAGGATTGAACTGTTTATGACCTATCCTTAGGCCTCATGCACACGACCGTATGTATTTTGCTGTCGGCAAAAAACGGATCCGTAAAAAATATGTATGACATGTGCATTACGTATTGTGCGGAACGGAACAGCTGGCCCCTAATATAACAGTACTATCCTTGTCCGTAATACGGACAATAAAAGGACATGTTCTGTTCTTTTGCGGAACGGAAATACAGACATACGGAAACGGAATGCACACGGAATAACTTCCGTTTTTTTTTGCGGACCCTTTGAAATTATTTGTTCCGCCTACGGTCCGCAAAAAAAACTGAGCGGACACGGAAAGAAAATATGTTTGTGTGCATGAGCCCTTAGGACAGGTCATCAGTATCAGATTGGCAGTAGTCTAACTTCTGGCTGATCAGTTGTTTTCTCGAGCCGCGGCACCAGAACCACACAGGTCTGTACACTGTGTCGTGGTCGGGCGGTGGAATACGTCTGCTGAAGGACTGCAAACTAAAGCCGGACAAACATATGGGCAACTTTCAGCCTAACGCTTGTTCGGCCGACTGCTATCTCTCCTGATCCTTCCATATAGGTGTCTGACCTACCTAGCTACCTGGCATGCACAAAGCTGAGAAGTCTCTATATGAAGGACCATAAATGGGACGTATTTAGAGAAAAGTGGCATGAACCCTAGCTGTTTCCTTCTCGCAGTGGAGAGCGGTGGCACTGTGCAGGCTCCCTCCTCATGATTGGGATGGGGTCAGCCTGACCTGGTCTCCCTCTCTTCATGGGCCACCTTAACGGTGCAGTCAGCAATGATGTTCATTTGTTCAGCCAAGGGTTAAAACAATCAGAAACCAGACTAGTTCCCCAATTTTGAGTTTGACTTCATGCATGACTGGCTATTTTGATACACTGCACTTCCCTTAATTCTGTCTGTCACTGGGTTTCTCATAGTGAAATCATTTAGATTCTGTGACTGTTCACATTGTCGTATGGGTGGTATATCTCAACTCCCATCAGCCTTTCCTGCGTTTATGGACAGTAAAAGTTGATCCTGCAGGGGAAAAACTGCAGCTAGCCAGACATTTGATCAGATACATGGCTATCATGCAATAAGTGGACAGCTTTGGTCCACCAGAGTGAGGACCGCTGTTTAAGAGTGCATCTCGGACATGCTTCATACAGGGGTCTTCGGGTGGCCGAACCCTGCTATGGCATTTATGTGCCCTAATGGGGCATATAAAGACAGGGGTTGTCTTCCTGAGATAACGCCTTTAAGTTTTCCATACTTCAGGGTGCCCGTTAATAGGAAACTACAGTAAGGGCTCATGCACAGGCTCACACTGCCCCAATAGGAAAATCCCTTGGTGGGCTCCTGACAAAGGTGGGCCCCCAGTCCCTCATCACTTGCAGATAACACAGAAGACTGACCGTACCATATACAGATATGCAGCATACAGAATTTTAACCTGCCTATGTCCATAAAAAAAAACCTGGTAGATTATTTAACAAACTACACAGTTTATTATTATAGATGCATCTGGTGGCAGAGAAGACTTCTAGGCAGAGAGACAGGCCAGCCAGCATCCTCTTTCCTCAAGGACCTGCCTACTCAAAATCATTACAGGCACCTCCATAATCAATCATCTTAAAGAGGACCTTTCACCTGGAAAAACATCGTGAACTAAGTATCCTGACATATACAGCGGCGCCCAGGGATCTCACTGCACTTACTATTATCCCCGGGCGCCGCTCCGTTCTCCCGTTATGTCCTCCGGTATCTTCGCTCAGTAGGTTATAGTAGGCGGAGACTTAGGACTCTTGGTTATAGTAGGCGGAGTCTGCCCTTGTTCTGCTGGGCGTCTCCTCCTCCTAGGCTGTAGCACTGGCCAATCGCAGCGCTCACAGCCTGGGAGTTTTTTTTCTCCCAGGCTGTGAGCTCTGCGCTGCGATTGGCCAGCGATACCACCTAGGAGGAGGAGACGCCCAGCAGAACAAGGGCAGTCTCCGCCTACTATAACCTACTGAGCTGCCGTTTTTTTTTTTTTCATTAATTTAAGTGAGCATTTTTTTATTTTATTTTATGTGAGTATAGTATATTTAATACCTTTTACTCCAACCTCCTGCAGTTTCTTACTATGTTTAGTGTTTTTCCGCCTGTTTGAGATGCGAGGATCTTCCATTTACTGACTACATTTTGAGATCTTTGAGCAGCAAGTTTGAAGGCAAAAGGCTGAAAGAATGTGTATAGAGCATAGTGGGAGGAAATAGTGGTGCGTCTTCTTCAAGTGATCTGGAAGAACATTCCTCCACTCTCCTTCCCATTCCTCTGATAGGCCACTGCAAACTGCCACTAGGACTCTTTTAAAGGACGGCTATGCTTGCACTCAGGAGGTCCTCTCCATTATGAGTGCACACTGCAAAACTTAGTATGGACCTATAGCAAAATTTAGTATGGGCCCCCCTACCACACTAAGTTTCCCAGTATACGTGCAACATTCATTCTCAGGCATTCCCAGGCAACGCAAAGTTTAACGACCCAAATTTCTGATGAATTTATGTGCTTTTTTTTATTAATCAGAAAATAATTCCATTTACAAAGAACTGTAATAACAAAAAGTCGCCCTCCGCGGCACCCACATTATCTGACTTTTATGTAGGAGTAAGTGGAATTGGTGCTTCATTAAGGTGGTTCTCCGGGAATTAAGAAAATGAAAATACTTAAATATTACTTTATTATAAATATATTCTCAAATACCTTTCATTATTTATAATGGCTCGTTTTGTCTGGGGAGCAATCATCAGGGGAATCAAAATGGCCGCTGTCCCATTAGTTCACACAAAACCTGTCCAGATCACACATGAGGAAAAGTTACTTTACAACACTGAGGTAAAGAGCTGCCTCCTCCTCCTCTCTGCTTGTCAGGGATTATGATCCTGAATACAGATGACAAGATCTTTAGCTGAATCTCTGGGGAATTTAGTTCATGAAGAGACATAAAGTACAGAGAGGTCGGAAAGGAGAGACTGTGGTAATGGAGACTGTAAACAAGTGCTGCTGCTCATTACCACACCTGACCCTCCTCTGATGTCTCCTCATCATCATCTCCATTCCCTCAGGGATTCCCCTGTATTCAGGATCATGATTCCTGACAAGCAGAGCAGAGAGGAGCATGAGGCAGCACTATGGCTCATTGTGGTGAAGTAACTTGTCCTCCTGTGTGATTAGGACAGTTTTTGTGTGTATTGATAGGACGGCGGCCATTTTATTTCTCCTAATGATTGATCCCTAGACAACACAAGCCATTCTAAGTAATGAAAGGTATTTGTGAATATATTTATTATAAAATAATATTTAAGTATTTTCATTTTTTTAATTCCCGGAGAACCCCTTTTATATGGTGCTCATTCTGAGCCCCATATTTCTCAATGTATTTACGCTATCCAACTGGCAAGAATGCATTGATAAATCAGCTTCCCTTTAGTTACAAAACTGGCTGCCTGCAGCCACCACTAGGGGGAGCTCGGTGCATAGGAATTTACACAATTACCATTTACTTGAATAATCTCTTTGCATTGAGCTCCCCCTAGTAGGGGCTGCATGAAACGGCAGTGTTTTCTTGTCAGGGAAGAGACTGAGTTCAGCGCTGCCCCCACCACCCAGGTCTTGTAGCAGTTGAGCGGTTTGCCTCCATTGAAGATGTGGCACTGAGTGTGAGCTCCGGAGCCCTGTCAAAGTATTCCGGCGGCAGTTTTATACGGCACAGGAGGGAAACATGGGGGAGCATACACATATAAATCAGCGGCAGTGCTATTCATCACACTCCCTTTAAGTCATTTAAGAATGATTGCCAGCCTGTTGTCAAGTTTTTCGTTTTGCTGTCACTCCCATCTTTTGGAAGGTCATGGTATGATTTCCACTAATTGTGAAACTGCTTATGTTTCTAGAACTAAGGAAATGCATTGCAGGAATATTACTCAGCTGTCTCCGGCCGTTCCCATAGAAAATGAATGGAGCGGCTCGACACATGCTCGACCAGCTGCTTCATTCATTTCAGGGTACGGGGCCTCCTTTCTGGTGATATGTGGGGTCCCAGTGGGTAGACCCCTACTCATTTAATAGCTATTTGCTTTTGGCGTTCTATTTTTCCATTAGCTGCCGCTTCGTCATATGCAGACGCGTCCCCGCTTCCTCTGTCATATGAGCGAAGGCTGAATAGTGCTTTCTAAAAATACCGAAAATATGAAGGTGATCCTCCCAGTGACTGGAATTAGTATGGGCGCTTCTTCTGTTTTCTACCTACATAAGCAGTAATTATGACTCAGGAGACGTCCGTGACTCACTCTGGAGCTGGAATCAAATATCCAATCAGTCACTGAGTTTTACATGGGCAAAATCTGCCGCTGATTCAGCAGCAGAAAATGGGCGATTTCTGCTGCATACCCTGCATTCAAAGTGCCATCGATAGCTTTGCGTTGAATTGAGTGTAAAATACTGGGCCGTGTGCACGTGCTCCACACATTTGTTTCCTTAGCTGATTTTAAAACTGCTTGAGAAGTGACCGTTACTTCTTTCTAGCAGATTTGATGGAGGTTTACCATAGAAGTCAATGGGAAAAATACATTGATGAATAGATGTATCTGGAGTGTATTTGATACCATTTTCGTCACCAATGAAAAACGGTTTTCAGCTGCTGATTACATGACTGATCTGTTGCTGATTGTGCAGTATGAACATAGCCTTAGGCCTCTGTCACACGGGAATTTGGCCTGTAGTTTTGTTTGTTTTTTGCTGCTAGTAATAGGCACATAGGAGGCACATTTATTCAGACCGGCATTTTAGACGTCGGTCTAAGGGTCCATTCACACTTCCATAAGTGTTTTGCGGATCCGCAAAACACAGACACCGGCAATGTGCATTCCGCAATTTGCTGACCGCACATCGCCAGCGCTGTAATGGAAAATGCCTAATCTTGTCCGCAACTGCTATTTTTTTGCGGAAACGGAAGCACGGATACGGAAGTGCAGATCCGCAAATACGGATGCGGACAGCACATTCCGGCCCCATTGAAAATTAATGGGTCTGCGCCCGTTCCTCAAAATTGCGGAACGGATGCGGACCCATTTTGCGGACGTGTGAATGGACCCTTATTAAAGGTCCTACGCTGGCGGTGGTTCTGCCGCAGTTATGGAGAGGCACCAGCCTCTCCATAACTTCAGCGCATCTACCCCCAAATCTAAATCCTAGGTGTCTTACATTTAGACCATTTTCTGCACCTAAAACTGGTGTAGAAAATGATGAATGAGACAGGCTTGCCTAAAATGGCTAAAACGGATGCAAAATGAGCATAACGGATGCTTAAAATAGAAGATCCGTTTTTTTTTCTGTTCTTCTGATAAATCATGTGATGTGAACCTACCCTTAACATCTGGAGTTAGTGGTTTTGCTGGAAATAAAAAAAAAAGCATAAAAAAGCAAAAGTCGACAAAACACAAAGCATAAAATTATGTGTGAATCCAGCCTTATTGGAAGAATAAGTGCCACACCTGTCCATGGGCTGGTACTGCTGGCGGACGGGGCTGAACTGTGATACCAGACAGCAGACTCTTTCTTCCTAATCCTTTCAAGATGTTACACATTGATGACCAGTCTTTACGATAAGCCATTAATGTGTGATCTGTCCCAACCCCCCACGACCACCATGATCCTCAGAACCAAGGTACTGTGTGTGATAATGCGGGGTTCAGTCCGCTCAAGTGAATGAGGCTGAGTGTATCTGAGCTTCAGTACCGGGACTGGCCACAATCTTGTGGACATCACTGTGGCAGGCACCCTCTCCGATCATACATTGAAGACCTGATAGGCCTCTTCCCTCTGTAGGGGATGCTAATGCTACAGGGAACAGTATTCTTGGGGCTGTAACCTTTAGAGGAAAGTGCTCATTATATTTCAGCACCTCAGACACAACATCCACTTATAGAATTTCCTTTTAATCTGTAAAATGTTTTCCCCTCTTTCAATGTTGCCCAAGGCAGTCGCCTGTTCTGCCTACCCCATATCTCAGCTCTCCTGTCCCTATTATTTGGCAGATTGCTGTTGTATTCTTTCCATTTTAGTGTCTTAACTATAGAGTTGTTTGGATGGTTCTTATGTCTTTAAGGAGTCTTTTGGTTGCTCCGTTGATTTTGGTTGGGTGCTAATAGCAGGGAGAACAAGGTCTACGTTCAGTTATCATGTGTTCAGTTAGTCATTGTAATGGTCTTCTCGGTCATACAGGAGGAGAGATCTCGCAGTAGTTTCGTTATTTATCCAGTCTGGGACTTGTGCTTGTGTTGTCAGCTCTTCCACAGCTCGACCCTCTGACCTTCCTCCATACTGCAGTCCCAGGCATTTCTCCGGCAGGATGTCGTACTCTCATTACAGGCCTGAGCTGTGCCGCCCTGAGCCTCTCCCAACAGGGGAATGTCGGACATGATTCAGTAATAAGGCTTGCTCGATACCATTCAATTACTGATGTAAATGTGCTTCAAAAGAATCGGGGTGGTGCAGGTTACAGCAGTATGTGCCAGGGTGGAGATGTTGTAGATTTGTAGCTCAATCCTAATCTGCACAATAAAGATGTGATACCAAACACGGCCCATGGACCATGTGGTGCTGTTTCTGGAGAGAAAAAAAAAATCCTGCACTATTCCTTTAGATGTTTTTTCTCTGTCCATGGATAAGTGAATGCTGACAAACTCCCCCCCCCCCCTTCCCCTTTTTAACAGTTTCAGTCTCTAGACATCACCTGGAAATTGTTGTAAATTCTGCCACATTTTGCCAAAGTTGTCATAAATTGTGTAAAATTTTGGTGCAAATTTAGAAAAATCTTCTGGGCCTACCTCACTAACAGCAAATGGTCTAGGTGGAAAAGAGGGGTGCCCTAAGGTGCAACATTTTGTGGCAAAATTGCTCTGCATTTCAGGCATAAAATTCCATTGCAAATTAAGACAACTGAAACCTAATATAGAATAAGGCTACATGCACACGAATGTTGTTTGTTTTCGCGTCCGTTCCGTTCTTTTTTGCGGATAGCATGCAAAGCCATTCATTTCAATGGGTCCGCAAAAAATGCACACCGTGTGCTGTCCGCAATAGTATGTCCATTCCGTAGCCCCGCAAAAAAAAATAGAACATGTCCTATTCTTGTCTGTTTTAGGCATTGTTACAATGGATCCGCAAAAAAAAAAGGATGGCATAAGGATATGATCCATATTTTGGGGGCGGATCTGCGCAATTTGTGGATCGCAAAACACATGTAGTCATGTGCATGTAGCCTTAGACTAAAGTTTATCAACCATCCAGAGCGCCAGTGATAAATCTAGTGCAGGTCTTGAAAACCTGTCTAAGTTTACGCCATCTACAGGCTTAGTAAATCTGCCCCAGTGCTTTTGAACTCAGCTATTTAAAAGGGGTTTTTGGGTATTTTTTTTCTTCTTCAACCTAGCTCTCCATGGAATAACATACTTATACCTTTCCTTAAAGGGGTTATGCTACTCTTTGGAACTGATGACCTGTCCTCTGGATAGGTCATCAGTAGAGATGAGCGAATCAAAGTTGACAAAGTGGAATTCGATCCAAATTTCAGGAAAAATTCTATTTGCACCGAATCTGAATTTCCTCACGCTTCGTGATAAAGAATCGCATTTTTTCCTAAAATGGCTGCTGCACATGTTAGGACATGGAGCAAGGAACTCTGGGAACGAGGGATCACCCACAATGCCATGCATGCACCAAGTCAGCAGCCAGCCAGCCCCTGTGATGTCACAGTCCTATAATTAGCCTCAGCCATGTTGGATTCAGCCATTTTCCAGTGTAATTAGTGCAAGGAGAGACGTTAGCAGGCGCTAGGGACAGTGCTAGGAAAGACTTTAAAACTTTTATTTTGCTGTTTAGAAGTTCAGGGAAAGGATAGGGAGGAATCATTCCACAGTATTCAAGCAGAACAGGGTTCAGTAGGAGAGTTTACAGCCTGGGTAATAGGAACAGTCCTGTTACACCTTGCTGCACTGACTGCGGATCCAATTTGCCATTATACAGCTCTGTAATGCCAGAAAACCGTTCTTGTTATTAGGGGCAAGTGCTGTTTGATACAGCCATTGACAGGGTTTATTACAAGAAAATATTTATATGTCTTATTTGCCCTTGTGCGGTGCAGTTATATGTTCTAAAGCATTTTTTGGCTTGTATCAGTAGGAAAAAAGGGCTTATTAGCCATTGTGTGGTGAAGTGCAAAAATTACCTTTTTAGTGTGTATTAGTGGTAGTGATGGACGAACATCGGCCAAGACGTTTCGCAAACGCGCGGTTCGCGATCAAATGTTCGCAAACCGCGCGTTCGCTGCGGGCCCCATTCACTTTAATGGCAGGCGAACCTAAAAACCTTTAGGTTATATTTACAGCCCCCAAATACTTACTAGAAGTGCACAAATAGTCCCACAACATGGACAGTGACATACCAGAGGGGGATCAATATAAAAAATTCCCACAAAAAAATATGTATTTTAATTAGGTGCCATTTTTATGCGTCATAAGGGAAACTCTCAAAAATGTGCCCTGCTGGAGCTTAGAGGAATTTAATTTCCTATCGGTTTGGTGTATACAAATGTGCAGCACTCCACGTTTTTTGTATCCTGCAGAGTCCATTAAAAAAATTCATACGTTAACGTCCATTTTTTTTCTACCATGGAATTGTATGGTGAACGGACGCCACTGTACGGCATCATGCACCTTCTCCAGCTTCCCACTTAGGCACTGGCCTGGTGCACCTGCTTGACCCCTACGGAACGGCCTGCCTCTTCTTCTGCCTGTAATTTTTAAAATGACCCTGTGACAAAGTCCCTAGAGAAGAGCAGTATTTGCGGAAGCAGGTATATCGCAGTTCTCAATCAGTATTTGGAGGAAGCCGGTATATCGCACCCCTCAATCAGTGTTTTTTGGAAGCAGGTATATAGAACCCCTTAATCAGTATTTTGTAGAAGCAGGTATATTGCACCTCTTAATCAGTATTTTGTGGAAAAAGGTATATAAAACCCTGTAATCAATATTTGGTGGAAGCAGGTATATCGCACCCCTCAATCAGTATTTTGTGGAAGCAGGTATATCAAACCCCTCAATCTGTATTTTGTGGAAGCTGATATATGGCAGGCCTCAATCAGTTGTTAGTTGAAGCTGGTATATCACCCTCAAGCAGTAATTTTGTGGACACAGGTATATGGAAAACCTCTATCACTATTTTGTAGAAGCTGATATATATAAGGCCTCAATCAGTTGTTAGTTGAAGCAGGTATATCACCCTCAAGCAGTAATTTTGTGGATGCAGATATATGGAAAACCTCAATCACTATTTTGTGGAAGCTGATATATGGAAGGCCTCAATCAATTGTTAGTTGAAGCTGGTATATCACCCTCAAGCAGTAATTTTGTGGACGAAGGTATATGGAAAACCTTTATCACTATTTTGTGGAAGCTGATAGATCGCAGCCCTCAATCAGTATTTTCTGGAAGCATACAAATGCACTATAATATACTTTCTATGTTAGAAAGTATATTATAAGTATATCACACCCCTCTGTGTATCACACCTATTGATAGCACAACGTTACCAGTCGTTAAAAGGACTTTTGTGGCCCTATTAGCTAGCGTTTGGTGTCCCTAAGTTCCTAACAGCCTGTCCCTCCAAAATGCACTCCAAAATGCAACCTCTCCCTACACTGGCAAAACACATAATGTAAAATGGCTGCCAGATCGGGTTCTGTTATAGGGTTGGGGGGTATCCATGTGATGAAAGGTCTCAATTGGCTGTCCTGTCCCACCTGATGGATGTGTCGTGGTTCAAAGTTTGGCCCAATGCAAAAGAATATGGCGCCAGCGGACATAGTCATATGTTCGCATGTGCGGCAAATTGCGAACGAGCAAGGTTTGCCGCGAAACGACCTCTGGGCGAACCGCAAGGCCATCTCTAATTAGTGGCACAACATTTTTTTTTTTTTTGACATTCAGCAGTGCAGTTATATGTTGTAAAGCCCTTTTTAGTGTATCAGTGGCACAAAAAAAAAGAACTTGCCGTTTTGTGGTGAAGTGATAAAATGACATCCCTTTTTGGTGTGTATTAGTGGCAAAAAATATATATTTGCAGTTTAGCGGTGCAGTTATTGTCACGGACGGTGTACAGGAAACAAGACAAAGCAACATGCATATATGACTCACTGGATCCAAAGCTAAGGAACCACAAGGGAGACCCCTGCACAAGACCTGAGACTTTCCCTGGCTGCTCAGCCTATGCAACGATCCCAGAGGTGGATGGTTGCATATCCACGTACCTCGACTATATAACCCCTGAACACCCTACAATAGTGAGGGGACACGACCACCGGCTCCCTACACCAGACACGGAGGGAGTCAGGGTCACCTGGGATCCAGCAAACAGAAAATAACAGATAAATGTTCAGCACTTAACTTTGTAGCAGACTGGAAAACAAGATCAGCATGCACACACACTCCAGGAAGTAGTATAAGCCGCCCAGTAATGCATTATGGGGCGGAATTTAAAGGGATGCAATCAGTCCAACCACATGACAGCTGAGAGAGGCTAACGAGATGAGGAACTGAACATCACAACAAAGAAACTCAAGGAGGAGGTTCTGAAAGGCTTCTGTCAGAGCTTCTCAGCTGTCTGGTTGTGACAGTACCCCTCCCTCTACGAGTGGACTCCAGACACTCAGAGCCCACCTTCTCAGGATGGGACCTATGGAAAGCCCTGATGAGACGAGAGGCCTTAATGTCCGTCACTGGGACCCACATCCTCTCCTCAGGACCATAACCCTCCCAATGAACAAGGTACTGGAGAGAACCGCGGACAAGCCGAGAATCCACAATCCTAGAGACCTGAAATTCAAGATTCCCATCAACCATAATCGGAGGAGGAGGCAAAGGCGAGGGTACAATGGGTTGAACATAAGGTTTCAATAAGGACTTATGAAAAACATTATGGATCTTCCAAGTCTGAGGAAGGTCAAGACAGTAGGCAACAGGATTGATGTCAGACAGGATTTTGTAAGGCCCAATAAACCTAGGACCCAACTTCCAGGAGGGAACCTTCAATTTGATATTCTTGGTAGACAACCACACCAGATCACCAACATTCAGGTCTGGACCAAGCACACGTCTCTTATCTGCCACACGCTTATATCTCTCACTCATGCTCTTTAGATTATCCTGAATCTTTTGCCAAATAGATGACAAAGACGAGGAGAATCTGTCCTCATCAGGTAAACCAGAAGACCCCTCTCCCGAGAAAGTCCCAAACTGCAGATGAAACCCATATGCACCAAAAAATGGTGACTTATCAGAGGACTCCTGACGATGGTTATTTAAAGCAAACTCAGCAAGAGACAAAAAAGAACACCAATCCTCTTGATTCTCCGCCACAAAACAGCGCAGATATGTCTCCAGATTCTGATTGACGCGCTCTGTCTGGCCATTCGACTGCGGGTGGAAAGCAGAAGAGAATGACAACCGAACCCCCAAGTGAGAACAGAAAGCCTTCCAGAATCTGGAAACAAACTGCGTGCCCCTATCAGAGACTATGTCTGAAGGAATACCGTGCAATTTGACAATGTGATCAATAAATGCCTGCGCCAGCGTCTTAGCATTGGGCAAACCAGGAAAAGGGATGAAATGCACCATTTTGCTAAAACGGTCCACCACCACCAGAATCACAGTCTTCCCTGAGGAACGAGGCAGGTCCGTTATGAAGTCCATGGACAGATGTGTCCAAGGACGGGAAGGAATGGGTAAGGGAAGGAGAGGACCTGATGGCCATGAATGAGGGACTTTGGCACGAGCGCAAGTCTCGCAGGCTGCCACAAAACGCTCAACCGACTTACAAAGCGCAGGCCACCAGAATCTCTGAGCGATGAGATCCAGTGTGGCTCTTGCCCCCGGGTGCCCAGCAAGGACCGTATCGTGGTGTTCCTTAAAAATCTTGTGTCTTAAAGCGATAGGCACAAACAACCTCCCAGGAGGACAAAGATCAGGAGCCTCTGACTGGGCTGCCTGCACCTCTGCCTCCAATTCAGAAAAAAGAGCAGAGACCACCACACCTTCAGCCAAAATGGGACCCGGGTCTTCAAAATTCCCGCCTCCCGGAAAACAACGTGACAGGGCATCTGCCTTCACATTCTTAACTCCAGGGCGGAACGTGACAACAAAATTAAACCTAGAAAAGAACAACGACCATCTGGCCTGTCTCGGGTTCAGACGCTTGGCTGACTCCAAGTAGGCCAGATTTTTATGGTCAGTAAATACAGTAATAGGGTGTCTGGCTAATCTAGCCAATGGCGCCATTCCTCAAAAGCCAACTTGATGGCCAACAATTCCCTATCTCCCACATTGTAATTTCTCTCTGCGGAGGAGAGTTTTTTCGAGAAAAAGGCACACGGTCGCCATTTGGCAGGAGAGGAACCCTGAGACAAGACCGCCCCCACACCCACCTCAGAAGCATCAACCTCAACTATGAAGGGTAAAGAAATATCAGGTTGCACCAAGATGGGAGCGGAAGCAAAACTCTCCTTGATATTAGAAAAAGCCTTACGCGCCTCTACTGACCAAGAAGAAAAATGTACCCCCTTTCTGGTCATATCAGTGAGTGGTTTAACAATAGAGGAATAATTCAAAATAAACTTCCTGTAATAATTGGCAAAGCCCAAAAAACGCATCAGCGCCTTCTGATTCTCAGGAAGCTCCCACTCAAGCACAGCGCGGACCTTCTCAGGGTCCATGCGAAAACCAGAAGCGGAGAGAAGAAACCCCAGAAATTGAATTTCTGGAACCGCAAACACACATTTTTCCAGTTTCGCATATAATTTATTCTCCCGCAGGATGAGCAAGACCTGACGTAAATGTTCCTTATGAGTTTTGAAATCAGGAGAAAAAATCTAAATGTCATCCAAATACACTAATACAAATTTTCCCATCAAATGATAAAAAATGCTGTTCACGAAATGCTGAAAAACGGCTGGGGCATTCATCAAACCAAAAGGCATAACCAAATTCTCAAAATGCCCCTCAGGGGTATTGAAGGCCGTCTTCCATTCGTCTCCTTCTCTGACCCTGACCAGGTTGTATGCCCCTCTTAGATCTAATTTGGAAAAGACTTTAGCCCCAACAACCTGGTTAAACAGGTCCGGGATCAGAGGAAGCGGATAAGGGTCACGAATAGTGATACTGTTCAGCTCCCTGAAATCCAGACAAGGTCTTAAAGAACCATCTTTTTTCTTAACAAAGAAAAAACCAGCGGCAACAGGTGACTTCGAGGGTCGTATGTGTCCTTTTCTCAGACTCTCAGATATATAAGCACGCATAGCGATCCTCTCAGGTTGGGAAAGATTGTATAAACGAGATTTAGGCAGTTTGGCGCCTGGGATGAGATTAATAGGGCAATCGTACTCCCTGTGCGGGGGCAAGTCCTGAACACCACTCTCAGAGAAGACATCCGAAAATTCAGAGAGAAAAGATGGTACAGTCTTAGTAGCAACCTCAGAAACAGATGTCGTGAGGCAATTCTCTCTGCAAAACTCACTCCAACCATTTATTTGCCTCGCTTGCCAATCAATGGGGGGGTTATGTTTAGTGAGCCAGGGTAGCCCCAACACTAGAGGAGTAGGCAAACCGCTAAGGACGAAACATGACACATCCTCAACATGAGCATCACTCACAATTAAACGGATATTGTGAACTATGCCCTTTAATGATTTCTGAGAAAGTGGAGCGGAATCAATAGCAAAAACAGGAATATCCTTTCCCAAAGTGCGCACCTGGAAACCATGAGTTATTGCAAATTGATTATCAATGAGATTGACAGCTGCTCCACTATCCACAAAAATCTCACAAAAAATGTTCTTGCTCTCTAGCGCCACCCTAGCCGGCAGGACAAAACGGGAACTACAAGCAAACGGAAAACCTTCAATTTCCGCCTCAACCCTGCCAATAGTAACAGACGGAACATTTTTAAAAGATTTTTTCCTGTTTGTTTCTTTATTACTCCCAGAAAACTGCCTGAATCTCCTAGAAGGACAAACATTTGCCAAATGATTTATAACTTTGTAGCAGACTGGAAAACAAGATCAGCATGCGCACACACTCCAGGAAGTAGTATAAGCCGCCCAGTAATGCATTATGGGGCAGAATTTAAAGGGATGCAATCAGTCCAACCACATGACAGCTGAGAGAGGCTAACGAGATGAGGAACTGAACATCACAACAAAGAAACTCAAGGAGGAGGTTCTGAAAGGCTTCTGTCAGAGCTTCTCAGCTGTTTGGTTGTGACAGTTATATGTTCCAAAGCCTTTTGTGGTGTGTATAAGGGGAAAAAAGTAAGGGCCTATTTGCCGTTCAGCGGTGCAGTAATACAGTGGGATGCGAAAGTTTGGGCAACCTTGTTAATCGTCATGATTTTCCTGTATAAATCGTTGGTTGTTACGATAAAAAATGTCAGTTAAATATATCATATAGGAGACACACACAGTGATATTTGAGAAGTGAAATGAAGTTTGTTGGATTTACAGAAAGTGTGCTATAATTGTTTAAACAAAATTAGGCAGGTGCATAAATTTGGGCACCACAAAAAAGAAATGAAATCAATATTTAGTAGATCCTCCTTTTGCAGAAATTATAGCCTCTAAACGCTTCCTGTAGGTTCCAATGAGAGTCTGGATTCTGGTTGAAGGTATTTTGGACCATTTCTCTTTACAAAACATCTTTAGTTCATTCAGGTTGGATGGCTTCCGAGCATGGACAGCTCTCTTTAAGTCACACCACAGATTTTTTTATTATTTTCAGGTCTGGGGACTGAGATGGCCATTCCAGAACGTTGTACTTGTTCCTCTGCATAAATGCCTTAGTGGATTTTGAGCAGTGTTTAGGGTCGTTGTCTTGTTGAAAGATCCAGCCCCGGCGCAGCTTCAGCTTTGTCACCGATTCCTGGACATTGGTCTCCAGAATCTGCTGATACTGAGTGAAATCCATGCGTCCCTCAACTTTGACAAGATTCCCAGTCCCTGCACTGGCCACACAGCCCCACAGCATGATAGAACCACCACCATATTTTACTGTAGGTAGCAGGTGTTTTTCTTGGAATGCTGTGTTTTTTTTACTTTTTACTCTTTACTCAATATGGCCAAATAACTCAATTTTAGTTTCATGAGTCCCGAGCACCTTATTCCAAAATGAAGCTGGCTTGTCCAAATGTGCTTTAGCCCACCTCAAGCGGCACTTTTTTTGCTGTGGGAGGAGAAAAGGCTTCCTCTGCATCACTCTCGCATACAGCATCTCCTTGTGTAAAGTGTGCCGAATGGTTGAACGATGCACAGTGACTCCATCTGCAGCAAGATGATGTTGTAGGTCTTTGGTGCTGGTCTGTGGGTTGACTCTGACTGTTCTCACCATTCGTCACTTATGTCTATCCGAGATTTTTCTTGGTCTGCCCATTCGAGCCTTAACTTGAACTGAGCCTGTGGTCTTCCATTTCCTCAATATGTTCCTAACTGTGGAAACAGACAGCTGAAATCTCTGAGACAGCTTTCTGTATCCTTCTCCTAAACCATGATGGTGAACAATCTTTGTCTTCAGGTAATTTGAGAGTTGTTTTGAGACCCCCATGTTGCTGCTCTTCAGAGAAAATTAAAAGAGGAGGGAAACTTACAATTGACCACCTTAAATATTCTTTCTCATAATTGGATTCACCTGTGTATGTAGGTCAGGGGTCACTGAGCTTACCAAGCCAATTTGAGTTCCAATAATTAGTTCTAAAGGTTTTGGAATCAATAAAATGACAACAACAGTGCCCAAATGTATGCACCTGCCTAATTTTGTTCAAACAATTATAGCACACGTTCTGTAAATCCAATAAACTTCATTTCACTTCTCAAATATCACTGTGTGTGTCTCCTATATGATATAATTAACTGACATTTTTTATCGTAACAACCAACGATTTAGACAGGAAAATCATGACGATTAACAAGGTTGCCCAAACTTTTGCATCCCACTGTATGTTCTGCAGCCTTCTTTGGCGTGTATTAGTGGGAAAAAAGGGCTTATTAGCCATTGTGTGGTGAAGTGAGAAATGATCTAACAGTATGTCAGACAGAGGAGTGACAGGCCCTGCACAGGGGAGTGGCAGAGGCCTAAATGTTTCAGGCAGAGTTCGCAGCAGAGTAAGGGGGCGTGGCAGCAGGAGTCGCAGCGAGAGGCCTGAGCTACCGGTGTCATCTAGCGGCCGTGTCTTGACCAGCAACCTAACGGTTCTTGAATGGTTGACTCTTCGTCACTAAGTGACATCAGATACCCCCAGCCAAGAGTCGGTGGGTTCATCAGACACAACCCTTAGTTGGCATGGCCTGGGAGCAGGCCCTGTTCCCTCGTCTGTCCTCAACCTGCCTCTGTTCTTTTCTGTTCCCTCAGCCAGACAAGTATTATATGCTGTGGGCTTAGCTCCACTATACAGAGAGGACGAGCTACTAGAGGACAGTCAGCAGCTACTGGCAAGCCAAGATGTGGAGGAGACATCCGCCGCTTCCTCCGGTATGCGGGCAAGTAGTGATGAGGAGGGTGGCGTTGGAGCTAGTGTTGAGAGCAGTCAGGCTCCTGACCCAGAGACCGGTGAGGACACTACTCAATAATGATGATGTAGCTGATCGCACTTGGGAACCGGGTGAATTAGGGGCTTCATAATCATCGGGAAAAGAGGGTGGCAACTTGCCTGTGAGGCAGCGGTGGAGCCAGCAAGTTGCTAGCGTGGCCGGGAGTCAGCAGGGTGAAAGCAGTGGGAGGTCGGGAGCCAAACGTGCCCGGGGTAGACCACCCACTTCGCAGGAGCCCACCTGCCTGGAAAGTAGTGGTGCAGGGGTTCACAGAAGCAGCGGCGGTAGCAGTCAGTCAGTGCGGAGTGTTGGGGATAAAATCACCTAAATACAAACTGAAGATAATGGCGTGGTATTAAACAAGCAGGAAGTGCTGAAACCCACATGCAGTTGTGCATATATATAGGGGAGCAAATCCTGCACTTGTGGCCCGTTGCTAATAACGATCCCCAGCAAAAATGCATACAGTGGAGGATGACCGCAGCGAACCACAAGTACCACAATAGACATCCTACACAAGATAGCAATTATGTGGACGTGATAATCAATATAGCAATATAACAAAATAATAGCAAAGACAGGTGCACTCTGCGGTCTTACTAAACCCTCAAACTGATTTTAAAATTGAGAGATTAGCCAACATGTCCTACGGTGTAGACCATGTCTGAGCCGGAGCACCGCGCCAAGGTTTCTCAAGTAGCTCAGGGACCTAACACTCACCTACCTAGGCCATATGGGCAATACCAGGAGCCAGTGGGCAAATTACAGGAGTATGAGGCCGACTCACAAACAACTCACCAGTTACCTCCAGCATGTAACCATGCTTGCAATGGGAGGAGGGAGGAGTCTGCGAGTCCCACTCAAGACTGGCTGATAAGGCCCAGGCCTCACAGGTGCACCTAAATGTGGCCTGTAGATGGAAAACAGGCACATTTAAATTGGAGTTTATACACCTCCAGGCATCTCTCTAAATACAAACTGAAAAGAATGGTGTGGTATTAAACAAGCGGGAAGTGCTCAAACCCACATGCAGCTGTGTATATATGTACAGGGGAGCAAATCCTGCACTTGTGGCCCGTTGCTAATGACGATCCCCAGCAAAAATGAATACAGTGGAGGATGACCGCAGCGAACCACAAGTACCACAATAGACATCCTACACAAGATAGCAATTATGTGGATGTGATAATCAATATAGCAATATAACAAAATAATAGCAAAGACAGGTACACTCTGCGGTCTTTCTAAACCCTCAAACTGATTTTAAAATTGAGAGATTAGCCAACATGTCCTACAGTGTAGGACATGTCTGAGCCCGAGCACCGCGCCAAGGTTTCTCAAGTAGCTCGGGGATCTAACACTCACCTACCTGGGCCATATGGGCAATACCAGGAGCCAGTGGGCAAATTACAGGAGCATGAGGCCGACTCACAAGCAACTTCATTAGCAATGGGCCACAAGTGCAGGATTTGCTCCCCTATATATATATATATATATATATATATATATACACAACTGCATGTGGGTTTGAGCACTTCCTGCTTGTTTAATACCACACCATTCTTTTCAGTTTGCATTTATAGAGATACCTGGAGGTGTATAAACTCCAATTTAAATGTGAGTTGCTTGTGAGTCCGCCTCATGCTCCTGTAATTTGCCCACTGGCTCCTGGTATTGCCCATATGGCCCAGGTAGGTGAGTGTTATGTCCCTGAGCTACTTGAGAAACCTTGGCGCGGTACTCGGGCTCAGACCTGTCCTACACCGTAGGACATGTTGGCTAATCTCTCAATTTTAAAATCAGTTTGAGTATTTTGTTATCACCTACTCGGTGGTGTGGCAGTTTTTTGTTAAGCCGCCGGAGGAAGTGAACATGGCCATCTGTAAAATCTGTGGGAAGAAGGTGAAGCGTGGCACCACGGCCCTGCGTCAAGATATGCAGCGTCACCATAAAGTGACCTGGGAGAACCGTGGCTCCGATGTGATGGTCCAGCCTGCTGCATCACCCAATGGCACGCACCTGATATCAGGCAGTCAAGGGTCCACCACTTCAGCCGAAGGGAGCTGTCTGTCCTTCCCATTATCTGCTGGTCCTGATGCTCCTGCTCCTCCTCCTCATCATTCATTCTGTCAGCAATCAATCACCGAAGCGATTGCCAAGAGACAACAGTATGTGTGCACTCATCCAACGGCGCAGAAGCTGAATGTGCTCCTGGCCAAATTGCTGGTGCTGCAGTCCCTCCCTTTCCAAGTGGTGGACTCTGCACCTTTTAGAGAACTGATGGCTTGTGCCGATCCAAGGTGGAGAGTCCCAATCTGTCATTACTTTGCCAAAAAGGCAGTACCAGCCCTGCACACGTATGTAGAACAGAAGGTGGGCCAGTCCTTGAGCCTGTCAGTGTCTGCCAAAGTGCACGGCAGCGCCGATGTGTGGAGCTGTAACTACGGTCAGGGACAATACATGTCCTTTATGGCCCACTGGGTGAATGTGGTTCCTGCACAGCTACACCAGCAACTTGGCCAGGTGACGCCGCTTCTGCCTCCACGTTCTATATCATGGCCTCAGCCTCCACTGCAGGGACAATTCACAGTGCCCCTCCAGCATACCACATGTGCAGGGCACGGCAGTATCACGCTATTCTGCACCTTGTTTGCCTGGGCAAACAAAGTCACACAGGGGAGGAACTGCTCTGTGTCCTTTAGCAAGAAATCAATTCCTGGCTTTCTCCAAAGACAACTCAAAATCGGAACTATGGTGACTGACAAAGGACAGAACATGGTGTCGGCGCTGCGTCAAGGAGGGCTGAGCCATGCGCCCTGCATGGCACACATGTTCAATCTGGTTGTCAAGCGGTTACTGAAGTCTTCCACCCATCTGCAAAACATCCTAAAAATGGCCAGGAAACTTTGCTTGCACTTCAGCCACTCGTACACCGCAAAGCACACCCTCCTTCAGCTGCAGGGGCAGAACGGCATTCCCCAACATAGGCTTATATGAGAAGTTTCCACGCATTGGAATTCCACCCTCCATATGTTGGACCGACTATACGAACAGAGAAAGGCCATAAACTATTTCTTGATGATCCAAGCGGACAGGAGTACTCCCCTGTGTAACTTCGATGTCAGCCAGACCAGAGGCAGCTCATGTGTGACACCTGCCGTTTGCTCAGGCCCTTTGAGGGGGCCACATTATTTGTCAGTCACCAGGACTACGGGATGAACAACGTCATTCCACTGCTTCATGTTCTGGAACAGATGCTGGTAAATCTGGCTGGTCAGGGGACTGGAGACGTGGCACCTAGATCTCACGGCCACATAAGGCCTGTGGGGGCTGAACTGGAGGAGAAGGATAAGGAGGACATTGGAGCACAAGCAATGTGTAGCAAATTGGGTGGTTTTTATACACAGGTGAGAGGAGGAGCATGAACAGCCAGAGGAGCTACAGGGCAATGAGGAAGATGAGGCTGAGGACCCAGACAAACCGTGGCAGTATGCAGTGGAGATGGAGGCAGGGAGTCCCTCCGAGTCACTTGCACAAATGGCCCGATGCATGCTCACTTGCTTGTGTAGTGACAGCTGAATTGTTACCATTTGGTAGAGGGATGACTTCTGGCTCTCCACCTTGTTGGACCCTCGCTACCGGTCAGTTGGCCGCTGCCTATCTGCTTCATCATCCATCTTCTTGCACATCTGACCGGGGGGGGCCACCTGCGCTCACGTTCCTCTGCCATGGTTGCCATGGCAGGGTGGAGGGTTAGGAGCAGTTCCAGCTCCATCAGCAGCAACCCGAGTCTAGAGTCGCTGATGGACAGCTTTCTTCACCCGCCTAGTGAAGAAACTACTCACCAGCAGCAACAGCAGCTAGACCTGGAGTAGGACCTGAACCAGCAGGTTGTGGCATACTTGGATAGCACCCTGCCACCCCACATTGAAGATCCGCTGGACTACTATGCAGCCAAACTGGATTTGTGGCCGCAACTGGCCAAGTTTGCCCTGGAAAAGCTGTCCTGTTTAGTGTGGCGGGGGCCATAGTTACCCCAAGAAGAACTTGCCTGTCCACCCAAAATGTGGAGAGACTGACCTTTGTCAAGATGAATCTGGCGTGGATCAGCATGGCTTTCCACCCACCAATGCCTGATGCATCAGACTAGATCATCCATGGTGCCACATCAACACTTTGACAAAAGAGACTGGTTTCTTCTGGCTACCTGCCTCAGCTACTATTCTGATGCTGCCACCCGCCTGATGCCACACATCTGATGCCAAGTGCTTCTCCTTTCACACACCATCTTCATCTGGTACTGGTATTGCCACCCACCTCCTCACTCTGTCACCGGGTCACTCTGTGGTCTCCTGATGCTGCTGCCACCTCCACACTATGTCACCTTGCCACACTGTGGTCTCCTGATGCTGCTGCTACCTCAACACTGTCACCTTGCCACTCTGTGGCCTCCTGATTCTGCTGCTGAAACCTTCACACTGTCATTGTGCCACTCTGTGGCCTCCTCCTAAAGCTGCCGCCACCTCCACACTGTCATTGTGCCACTCTGTGGCCTCCTCCTGATGCTGCTGCCACCTCCAGACTCTGTCATTGGGCCACTCTGTGGCCTCCTGATGCTTCTGTCACCTCCACACTGTCATTGTGCCATTCTGTGGCCTACTCCTGATGCTGCTGCCACCTTCAGACTCTGTTATTGGGCCACTGTGTGGTCTCCTCATGCTGTTTCCACCTTACCACTATGTCATAGGGCCACTGTGTGGACTTTTCATGCTGTTCCCACCCTCCCCACTTCATTACTGGGCCACTATTTTGCCACTCGGCCTGGCTGACATCATCATTTATTTGACCCTTCTTCTGATCTGTCAGAAGAAAGGAAAAATGAAACGCACAACGGATCCTGTCTATGTAACAGCTGTAAGGCCTGCATGACATGGTCCCTATTTTGCATCAGAATTGGCTTATGATTTGGTAGCCAAAAGCAGGAGTAGATACAAAACACACAAGACATGCAAATATTCCATTCACGTGTCATCTCTGTTTTGGATCCACTCCTGTTTTTTTGTCTTTAGCAATACTGATGTATTACTGACCAAATGCTGACGAGTGAAGGCGGATGCTCCACAGACAGGATCCGTTTTTTGGGGGGTTATTGTTCTGACAGATCAGAGGAAGGGCAAAATAATCAGTGACGTCAACACAAACTTACTGCTGACACCCACTTCACTCTGTCCGGGGGGCTCTACTTGTATAAGCGTTTAATAGAAGAGGTTCTGTAGACATCTATGTGGAATCAGCTGACGATGGTGTAAAAGGAGTGCCCTTCTTCTTGACGCTAACATTGACCTGTAAGGCTGAGTTCACACTTGAATTATTTGGTCAGTTTTGGCCCCGTAACTGCCCAAATAAGTGAAGTGTGCAGTGATTCTAAGAGCGACGCCTGTCATCTGCATGTCATACTGACTCACAGTATTGTTTCACTACCACAGAAGACTCCCTATGCGTGTTACTGCATGGCATAGTGTTCTACACCACTATAAAGGCTCTCTGTAGCCAGGAAATAACAGGTTTTTTTAATGTGATTCGCCCCAAATAAATTTGGATCGAAACGATTTTTTTTCGAAAAATTCGGCGAACCGGCCGAATAAATTTTTGGAGAAATTCGCTTATCTCTAGTCATCAGCATCTGATCAGTGGGGGCCCAACACCTGGGACTAGAAATGAGCGAAGTTATGGAAAATTCGATTTGGCTGAATTTCACAAAGGAACAGCTTTGAGGAATTTCACAAAGGAACATCCCATCCATCAACATTTCTTTGTATGTAGCAGGTGCAATGATGGGAAACGGCGATTGTGCCCCCCCCCCCCCCCCCCCTGTCATTAAATCCCTCTAATGCCACGTACAGTTTAGGCCTATCAGGGGTTGATCAGGGTAAAAAAATAATAATACTCACCTCATCCATTTGTTTGCGTAGAGGCCGTTGCTGCCATCTTTTTTGAAGACACCACAAAAGACTAATTCCCTGTAACAGCCTGGGCTGTAAGTTTTGAAAAGTTTTGCATTTCTTTTTATTAATTATAGAAGCTGATTCCTACTTAGACATTCCCTTTGCCCAATTACAGGGGTATTCCTGGACCCAGTGGGCCAGGAAAGCATCTCCAAGTAGCACGGATTGGCCATTTAGGAAGTCAGCCATGAGATGCTTTTCTCTTGAAAACTGTGCTTCTTCTAATATCACGCCATTTGCCAGGTCTTCAGATTAGTCAATGGATGGGACGTCACTTCCACTGTGGACGGAGCCAGATCTAACTGTCTCACTGGAACTTGCACAAATGCTGTAGAATCATGAGTTTGCGCATGTGCCAGGGAGACGAATAGTTCTGGCCCTATCCACAGCACCTCCTCCATCCATGGATGCAGGATTTTCAGAAGAGGAGTGTCACAACACTAGGTTCCCAAGTGGGAGATTCACACGTCTTCGAGATGGTACAGTAAGTATGTTAGAGACTTTCTTGTACAGGTGAGATGTGAGTAATTAAAGGGGTTCTGCATTTTTTTTCTTTCTGATGATCTATTCTCTGGATAGATCATCAGCATCTGTTCGAGGGGGTTCGACACCTGGGATCACCACCAATCATCCGTTTGAGAAGACAGCGGCACCCCAGTAGCACCTCGGCCTTTTTGCTGTTTACTGCAGGCCCAGTGACATCACAACTAGTATTACTGGCCTGGGTGTGGCTAAGCTCCTTTCAAGTGGACGGGGCTTAACCACGCCCAGGCCAGTGATACTAATCGTGACGTCAGTGGGCCTTTAGGAAACAGCTGATTAATTGGGATCCTGGTTGTCGGACCCCCTCCGATCAGATGCTGATGATCTACCCAGACCGGACTACAAAACGGGGCCACTTTTAGTATTTTTTCCAGGGCCACTTCAATGATTTCAATGCTAGTGCGAAACTAGCCTAACACATCAGTACTTTATGACAATGTTTCTGCAGCAGCTACAAGCCGTAACAATGTGGCTCTTGGTCCAAAAAAGTTCAGCAGATGATAACTGATATTTTGGCTCCTCCGTTGTATATTCTCTGTATGTTCTTGGGTTATTTCCTGTTTGTTTAGACTGCAGACTTGGAATCCTCAGCTACACCCAGCTAAAGAATTTACCATTTTGATGTGACAAAGCAGGAGATTCAGTGGCATGACTATCTGATGGGGTAAGGCTAGGTTCAGATGCGCCTCCATGGCAGTTTCCATCAGAAAGGGAGGAAAATATGGGGTCTGTTGGTGTCCATCATGTGATGGTACTATTGTACTTTTTCAGTTCCTATGATAAATCAGAAAAATTGATGGTCACGATGATTGGTCAGTCTCAGTGCAGTCTTCTGCATATATAGTATTCATGTAATTCAACTTGATGATACACTATAGAATAATAAAATACATACCTCCAGTCATACTGTTAACTAGAGATGACCTTGCGGTTCGCCCGGCGGTCGTTTCGCGGCGAACTTCGTTCGTTGTTTGCTGAACGGGCGAACATATGGCGATATTCGCGCCCGCCATATTCTTTTACATTGTAAAGAACTTTGACCCATGACACATCCGTCAGGTGGTACAGGACAGCCAATTGAGCCATTTCAGCCCATGGACATACCCCCTACCTTATAAATAAACCTGATCTGGTCGCCATTTTACATTCAGTGTTTTGCCAGTGTAGGGAGAGGTTGCTGTGTGGAGCAGGGACAGACTGTTAGGGACACAAATCGCTAGCTAATAGGGCCACAAAAGTCCTTTTAAGGACTGGTATAGGTGTGCTATTGATAGGTGTGACATACTGAGGGGTGTAATATACTTATAATATACTTTCTAACATAGAAAGTATATTATAGTGCATTTGTATTGTGCGCGGTTCTGCTGCGATACTGCAGCTACACAGTGTGCCAAACGCTTTTGGAACAAATAATTTCTACTAGTGTGATTTACCAGTTGCCACCCAAAAAACTGATTGAAGCAGGGGTGTTATATACCAATAATATACTTTCTATGTAGTGCATTTAGATAGTGCAGCATTTGACAGCGGTTTTGCTGCGTTACCCCAGCTACACAGAGTGATAAACACTATTTGAAGAAATAATTTCTACTGGTGTGATTAACCGGTTGCCCCCAAAAAAAACTGATTGAGGCAGGGGTGTGATATACCTTCTTCCACAAATACTGCTCTTCTATATGGACTTTTGTCACAGGGTAATTTTGAAAATGACAGGCAGAGGAAGAGGCAGGCCATTCCGCAGGAGTGGTAGGGGTCGGGCAGGTGCACCAGGCCGAAGCCTAAGTGGGAACTTGCAGAAGGTGCGTGCGATTACATCAAAGGACGCACCAGACTTGGTTGAGTGGCTCACTCAGCCTTCCGCTTCTGCACCCTCCTCATCCTCTCTATCTGCACCCTCTTCACTATCTGCTGTGTGCACCACCAAAGGAATTATTTTCAGAGGAATTCTTTTCTTATCCATTCCCAGACTTACTGATGCATAGCCATTCTTGGCATTGGATCAGGAAGAGGAGGTATCAACGGTTGCCACCCAGCAGTCTGACAACAGTACCCAGATCAGCCCCAGGAGGGTGGTCCCCGCTGTAGCTGCCTACTCCGAGATCTCTAATATCAGTGGTGGTGAAGGTGACGAATCCAATGATGAAGTGTTGATGGACGTCACGTGGGTGCCCACAAGAGAGGAAGGGGAGGGGAGTTCAGAGGGAGAGATGGAGCAGCAGATAGGGAGGAGAAGCAGAATGTCACAACCAGACATCTGAGAAGCTCTGACAGATGCCTTTCAGAACCTCCTCCTTGAGCTTTCTTTGTTTTGGTTTTCAGTTCCTCATCTCGTTAGCCCCTCTCAGCTGTCTTGTAGTTGGACTGATTGCATCCCTTTAAATTCCTCCCCATAATGCATTAGTGTGCGGTTTATACAACTTCCTGGAGTGTGTGTGCATGCTGATCCTATTTCCCAGTCTTCTACAAGATAAGTGTTGTACATTCATTTGTGATTATCTGTTTGCTGGATCCCAGGTGACCCTGACTCCCTCCGTGTCTAGTGTAGGGAGCCGGTGGTCGTGTCCCCTCACTATTGTAGGGTGTTCAGGTGTTATATAGTCGAGGTACGAGGATATGCGATCATCCACCATTGGGGTGTTCGCATAGGCTGAGCAGTCAGGGAGAGTGCCAGGTCTTATGCAGGGGTCTCCCTTTTGTTCCTTAGTTTTGGATCCAGTGAGTCATACATTCATTTTGCATTGTCTTGTTTCCTGTACACCTTCCGTGACACAGAAGCAGGCAGAACTTACAGTGCACAGGAGGCAAAAAACAGACTGCTAATGTATCTGGAACGAGCCATCCGCCATGCGGTCACATCTGGCGCTCCCAGGACGCCGACACATGGCTCCACAGTGTGGGCTTTTTTTTAACGTGTCCCCTGCTGACAATAGTGTTGCCATCTGCAGCCTGTGCTGTCAATGCATAAGTCGCGGTAAGCCCAACACTCACCTAGGGACGACTGCCTTAAGAAGGCACCTGGCCTCCCATCACCGAGCCCAGTGGGAGCAACACCATCAGAACCCACAAAGCCACACTCCCATAGCTCCACGTCCTGCCTCTTCTCCTTCTCCTCTCTCCTCCCCGTTGTCCTCCACTTCACCTTCCACTGTGCCGTTGTCGCGTTCATGTCGCAAAAGGCAGGCTTCCTTGCCCCAAATGTTAAAGCGAAAAACGATGATGATGCCGGATAACCCTCTTGCCCAACGGCTGACCACTGGCTTGTCAGAACTGCTAGCCCACCAACTACTGCCATATAAACTGGTGGACTCGGAGGCCTTTAGAAAATGTGTGGCCATAGAAACACCGCAATGGAAGCGACCACCACTTATACAGTTAAACGCAATGGAAGGTCCCCGAAAGGAAATATTTCTCCCAGGAGGGCATCCCAGAGCTATATAGCCACGTTTAGCGGCAAGTGAATGTATCTCTGGCACACAGTGTCGGAGCCAAGATACATCTGACCACAGACACGTGGTCTAGCAAACACGGGCAGGGAAGGTACATAACTTTTACTGCCCACTGGGTGAACCTTCTGATGGCCGTCAAGCATGCAACCCATGGCACCCGTGTAGATTTGGTGTTACCGCCACGGATTGCATGCAGGCCTGCCTCTTCTTCTCCTACTCCATCCTCTCTCTCCTACACGGCTGACTCCTCCTTTTCCGCTGCTACCGTCTCTTCTGCTGCGCTCCCCAAGCTCCTCAGAACCTATTTGACGTGCCAGGTGAGACGTTGCCATGCTGTGCTGCGTCTGTTGTGCCTGGAAGCCAAGAGCCACACCGGTCCTGCACTCCTTTCAGCTTTGCGGTCACAGGCCGATCAGTGGCTAACCCGGCTCAATTTGACAGTTGGTAAAGTGGTGTGTGACAACGGTGCCAATCTGCTAAGCGCGCTGAATGTGCAGTTAACGACTACCTGTATGAATTCTGAGGCAGCACAGCTTCTGGAGAGATTGTTTTTTTTTCACCGCGCCAGTGGCTGCTCATGCGCGACGCATGCAGACTTCTGCGGCCATTTGATGAGATCACCAAACTGGTCAGTCGCAGCCAGGGCGCCATCAGTGACATCGTACCTTACGCCTTCTTTCTTGAGCGTGCATTGTGTCGTGTCATTGATCAAGCTGTCGATGAGCAGGAGCAGGAAGATGAGGAAGTCACAATGCTGGATGAATTTCCTGGGGGGGCTCCTCCATCTGAGACAAGTCAACAACAGGAGTCTGAAGAGGAGTCAGAGGAGGATGGTGCCGGGGCGGAGGAGGAGCAAGAAGAGCATGCTTTAAATGTTTCTGGGATCCCTGGTCTTGTCCGTGGCTGGGGGGAGGAGAACGAGAACGACATTATCCTGGATGATGAGCAGGAGCCAGGCCACTCCACCGCTTCCAGTTTAGTGCAAATGGGGGCCTTCATGCTCCAGTGTTTGAAGAGGAACCCCCGTATAAAAAGCATAAAGGGCAAGGACCAGTACTGGGTGGCAATGTACTTAGACCCCTGGTACAAACACAAAATGGCGGACATGTTACCACACAGAGGGCTGTCAGAAAGCAGCACTTCCAGGCCTCGCTTCGAGAAATGCTGCATTCTGCTTTTGAGGGCACTGGCAGAGGAATTTCGACCCACAGAGAAACAGTTGCGGGTACCTATCCAACAGCGCATGCAAGAAGAGGGCGGTTTGAACATGTGTTGGTCACTTCGGAAATGAAATCATTCTTGCGGCCAACCCATCGACAGCCGTCCTCCGGATCCAGCCTTTAGGGAACGCCTAGACAGTCAGGTGTCCGACTACATCGGGTTAACGGCCGACGTGGACGCTCTGAGAAGCGATGAACCCCTGGACTACTGGGTGTGCAGGCTTGACCTGTGGCCAGAGCTGGCACAATTTGCCATGGAACTGTTGGCTTGCCCCTCGTTGAGTGTCCTGTCCGAAAGGACGTTCAGAGCAGCAGGGGGGGATCATGACTGATAAGCGCACTCGTCTAGCTCACAGCAGTGTGGACTACCTCACATTTCTAAAAATGAATGAGGCATGGATCTCGGTTAAATTCAACACATGTGATGAGTCGACCACGTTTGATTGAATTTTCTCATGACAACCCACAAATATCCACCACCACCCAGAACAAATCATGGTCCCTGTCTTAGGTAAATACAGCGGCATAAAAGGCCTTTTATGTCCGTTGAATGCTTAATTTTTGGGGCCTGTACTGGCCGACAGTTACATTTTTATCCTGTGACCGCCTAATGTACCTCCAGCCACAGAATCCAAAGTTCTGTGCTGTCAGGTGAATGCGTATGCATTTTTTTATGGACTCTGCAGTATACAAAAACGTGGAGTGCTGCACATTTGTATACATCAAACCGATAGGAAATAAACATTTTTTAGGCTCCAGCAGGGCACATTTTTGAGAGTTTCCCTTTAAGCCCCTGATTAAAATACATATATTTTTGTGGGAATTTTTGCCAATGATCCCCCTCTGGTATGTCACTGTCCATGTTGTGGGACTATTTGTGTAGTTCTAGTAAGTGTTTACTGGCTGCAAAAATGACGATGAAGGTTTTTTAGGTTCGCCTGCCATTAAAGTGAATGGGGCCCGCCTTGCATAATATATTGTGGTAAATGGGTAACTTCTGTAAACCGTTATGTTATTACACCCAAAAACTGTGCCTGCTCCATCACTAATGTATGTCAGCTGGAATCAAGGTACCATTCCAATATTATGGCTGGGATCAGAGATAATGCAGATTCTGTCCGTTTAACCCATTCAGTACCATGGTTAATAGCCTCCCAGATTTACATGGCTCTGTGCCTGTTATGCCTTACCCAGTACTACAATGTGGGACTTAAAAAACAAACAAAAAGGATTAATCAAGTCCTGCTTTCCAGAATCCTGACTTCCAATAGTTACAAAATATGGCTTTGTGAAATTTTGGGCTTATTTGGAACATTTTAAATTTTTCCACCACTCACTCCAGTTTTGAAAAGGCTCGTCTAGATTCCATCCCCTGCAGTGAGAAGAGGGAGCGCGATACACGAGCCCTTCTCTCGTCTCGTTGTAGAAATCGGTAGGGGTCTCAGCACTCACACCCTTACTGATCAAAACTTTTTATATGTCTCTATGACATATCAAAAGCTTTCTTAAAATCCAGTGACCCTTTGAGCCAGATTTATCAACTGGCACTACGACTAGAGTTGAGCGAACACCTGGATGTTCGGGTTCGAGAAGTTCGGCCGAACTTCCCGAAAATGTTCGGGTTCGGGATCCGAACCCGATCCGAACTTCGTCCCGAACCCGAACCCCATTGAAGTCAATGGGGACCCGAACTTTTCGGCACTAAAAAGGCTGTAAAACAGCCCAGGAAAGGGCTAGAGGGCTGCAAAAGGCAGCAACATGTAGGTAAATCCCCTGCAAACAAATGTGGATAGGGAAATGAATTAAAATAAAAATTAAATAAATAAAAATTTACCAAAATCAATTGGAGAGAGGTCCCATAGCAGAGAATCTGGCTTCCCGTCACCCACCACTGGAACAGTCCATTCTCAGATATTTAGGCCCCGGAACCCAGGCAGAGGAGAGAGGTCCCAGAACAGAGAATCTGGCTTCATGTCAGCAGAGAATTAGTCTGCATGTCATAGCAGAGAATGAGGCTTCACGTCAGCCACCACTGCAACAGTCCATTGGCATATATTTAGGCCCAGCACACAGGCAGAGGAGAGAGGTCCCGTAACAGACAATCTGGCTTCATGTCAGCAGAGAATCAGTCTGCATGTCATAGCAGAGAATCAGGCTTCACGTCACCCACCACTGCAACAGTCCAGTGTCATGAATTTAGGCCCAGCACCCAGGCAGAGGAGAGAGGTCCCGTAACAGAGGATCTGGCTTCATGTCAGCAGAGAATCAGTCTGCATGTCATAGCAGAGAATGAGGCTTCACGTCAGCCACCACTGCAACAGTCCATTGGCATATATTTAGGCCCAGCACACAGGCAGAGGAGAGAGGTCCCGTAACAGACAATCTGGCTTCATGTCAGCAGAGAATCAGTCTTCATGTCATAGCAGAGAATCAGGCTTAACGTCAGCCACCACTGTAAGAGTCCATTTTCATAAGTTTAGGCCCAGCACCCAGGCAGAGGAGAGAGGTCCCGTAACAGAGGATCTGGCTTCATGTCAGCAGAGAATCAGTCTTCATGTCATAGCAGAGAATCAGGCTTCACGTCAGCCACCACTGTAAGAGTCCATTTTCATAAGTTTAGGCCCAGCACCCAGGCAGAGGAGAGAGGTCCCGTAACAGACAATCTGGCTTCATGTCAGCAGAGAATTAGTCTGCATGTCATAGCAGAGAATGAGGCTTCACGTCAGCCACCACTGCAACAGTCCATTGGCATATATTTAGGCCCAGCACACAGGCAGAGGAGAGAGGTCCCGTAACAGACAATCTGGCTTCATGTCAGCAGAGAATTAGTCTGCATGTCATAGCAGAGAATGAGGCTTCACGTCAGCCACCACTGCAACAGTCCATTGGCATATATTTAGGCCCAGCACACAGGCAGAGGAGAGAGGTCCCGTAACAGACAATCTGGCTTCATGTCAGCAGAGAATTAGTCTGCATGTCATAGCAGAGAATGAGGCTTCACGTCACCCACCACTGTAAGAGTCCATTTTCATAAGTTTAGGCCCAGCACCCAGGCAGAGGAGAGAGGTCCCGTAACAGAGGATCTGGCTTCATGTCAGCAGAGAATCATTCTGCATGTCATAGCAGAGAATCAGGCTTCATGTCACCCAACATTGGAACAGTCCATTGGCATATATTTAGGCCCCGGCACCCAGACAGAGGAGAGGTTCATTCAACTTTGGGTAGCCTCGCAATATAATGGTAAAATGAAAATAAAAATAGGATTGAATGAGGAAGTGCCCTGGAGTCCAATAATAAATGGTTAAGGGGAGGTAGTTAATGTCTAATCTGGACAAGGGACGGACAGATCCTGTGGGATCCATGCCTGGTTCATTTTTATGAATGTCAGCTTGTCCACATTGGCTGTAGACAGGCGGCTGCGTTTGTCTGTAATGACGCCCCCTGTCGTGCTGAATACACGTTCAGACAAAACGCTGGCCGCCGGGCAGGCCAGCACCTCCAAGGCATAAAAGGCTAGCTCTGGCCACGTGGACAATTTAGAGACCCAGAAGTTGAATGGGGCCGAACCATCAGTCAGTACGTGGAGGGGTGTGCACATGTACTGTTCCACCATGTTAGTGAAATGTTGCCTCCTGCTAACACGTTGCGTATCAGGTGGTGGTGCAGTTAGCTGTGGCGTGTTGACAAAAGTTTTCCACATCTCTGCCCTCAAAGGAGCTGGCATTGACACAGCTGCCTTGGCGACCTCTTGCTCCTCCTCTGCCTTGGCCTTGGGCTTCCACTTGTTCCCCTGTGACATTTGGGAATGCTCTCAGTAGCGCGTCTACCAACGTGCGCTTGTACTCGCGCATCTTCCTATCACGCTCCAGTGCAGGAAGTAAGGTGGGCACATTGTCTTTGTAGCGTGGATCCAGCAGGGTGGCAACCCAGTAGTCCGCACAGGTTAAAATGTGGGCAACTCTGCTGTCGTTGCACAGGCACTGCAGCATGTAGTCGCTCATGTGTGCCAGGCTGCCCAGGGGTAAGGACAAGCTGTCCTCTGTGGGAGGCGTATCGTCATCGTCCTGCCTTTCCCCCCAGCCACGCACCAGTGATGGACCCGAGCTGCGTTGGGTGCCACCCCGCTGTGACCATGCTTCATCCTCATCCTCCTCCACCTCCTCCTCATCCTCGTCCTCCTCGTCCTCCAGTAGTGGGCCCTGGCTGGCCACATTTGTACCTGGCCTCTGCTGTTGCCAAAAACCTCCCTCTGAGTCACTTCGAAGAGACTGGCCTGAAAGTGCTAAAAATGACCCCTCTTCCTCCTCCTCCTCCTCCTGGGCCACCTCCTGTTCCATCATCGCCCTAAGTGTTTTCTCAAGGAGACATAGAAGTGGTATTGTAACGCTGATAACGGTGTCATCGCCACTGGCCATGTTGGTGGAGTACTCGAAACAGCGCAACAGGGCACACAGGTCTCGCATGGAGGCCCAGTCATTGGTGGTGAAGTGGTGCTGTTCTGTAGTGCGACTGACCCGTGCGTGCTGCAGCTGAAACTCCACTATGGCCTGCTGCTGCTCGCACAGTCTGTCCAGCATGTGCAAGGTGGAGTTCCACCTGGTGGGCACGTCGCATATGAGGCGGTGAGCGGGAAGGCCGAAGTTACGCTGTAGCGCAGACAGGCGAGCAGCAGCAGGATGTGAACGCCGGAAGCGCGAACAGACGGCCCGCACTTTATGCAGCAGCTCTGACATGTCGGGGTAGTTGTGTATGAACTTCTGCACCACCAAATTCAGCACATGCGCCAAGCAAGGGATGTGCGTCAAATTGGCTAGTCCCAGAGCTGCAACGAGATTTCGCCCATTATCACACACCACCAAGCCGGGCTTGAGGCTCACCGGCAGCAACCACTCGTCGGTCTGTTGTTCTATACCCCGCCACAACTCCTGTGCGGTGTGGGGCCTGTCCCCCAAACATATGAGTTTCAGAATGGCCTGCTGACGTTTACTCCGGGCTGTGCTGAAGTTGGTGGTGAAGGTGTGTGGCTGACTGGATGAGCAGGTGGAAGAAGAGGAGGAGGAAGCCGAGAAGGAGGAGGTGGCAACAGGAGGCAAAGAATGTTGCTCTGCGATCCTTGGCGGCGGAAGGACGTGCGCCAAACAGCTCTCCGCCTGGGGCCCAGCTGCCACTACATTTACCCAGTGTGCAGTTAGGGAGATATAGCGTCCCTGGCCGTGCTTACTGGTCCACGTATCTGTGGTTAGGTGGACCTTGCTACAGATGGCGTTGCGCAGTGCACACTTGATTTTATCGGATACTTGGTTGTGCAGGGAAGGCACGGCTCTCTTGGAGAAGTAGTGGCGGCTGGGAACAACATACTGTGGGACAGCAAGCGACATGAGCTGTTTGAAGCTGTCTGTGTCCACCAGCCTAAATGACAGCATTTCATAGGCCAGTAGTTTAGAAATGCTGGCATTCAGGGCCAGGGATCGAGGGTGGCTAGGTGGGAATTTACGCTTTCTCTCAAATGTTTGTGAGATGGAGAGCTGAACGCTGCCGTGTGACATGGTTGAGACGCTTGGTGACGGAGGTGGTGGTGGTGTTGGTGGTACATCCCCTGTTTGCTGGGCGGCAGGTGCCAACGTTCCTCCAGAGGCGGAGGAAGAGGCCGAGGCGGCAGCAGCAGAAGAGGCCGAGGCGGCAGCAGCAGAAGAGGTAGCAGGGGGAGCCTGAGTGACTTCCTTGGTTTTAAGGTGTTTACTCCACTGCAGTTCATGCTTTGCATGCAGGTGCCTGGTCATGCAGGTTGTGCTCAGGTTCAGAACGTTAATGCCTCGCTTCAGGCTCTGATGGCACAGCGTGCAAACCACTCGGGTCTTGTCGTCAGCACATTGTTTGAAGAAGTGCCATGCCAGGGAACTCCTTGAAGCTGCCTTTGGGGTGCTCGGTCCCAGATGGCGGCGGTCAGTAGCAGGCGGAGTCTCTTGGCGGCGGGTGTTCTGCTTTTGCCCACTGCTCCCTCTTTTGCTACGCTGTTGGCTCGGTCTCACCACTGCCTCTTCCTCCGAACTGTGAAAGTCAGTGGCACGACCTTCATTCCATGTGGGGTCTAGGACCTCATCGTCCCCTGCATCGTCTTCCACCCAGTCTTGATCCCTGACCTCCTGTTCAGTCTGCACACTGCAGAAAGACGCAGCAGTTGGCACCTGTGTTTCGTCATCATCAGAGACATGCTGAGGTGGTATTCCCATGTCCTCATCATCAGGAAACATAAGTGGTTGTGCGTCAGTGCATTCTATGTCTTTCACCGCTGGGGAAGGGCTAGGTGGATGCCCTTGGGAAACCCTGCCAGCGGAGTCTTCAAACAGCATAAGAGACTGCTGCATAACTTGAGGCTGAGACAGTTTCCCTGGTATGCATGGGGGTGATGTGTGACAGACTGATGGGGTTGGTTTTCAGGCGCCATCTGTGCGCTTTCTGCAGAAGACTGGGTGGGAGATAATGTGAACGTGCTGGATCCACTGTCGGCCACCCAATTGACTAATGCCTGTACCTGCTCAGGCCTTACCATCCTTAGAACGGCATTGGGCCCCACCATATATCGCTGTAAATTCTGGCGGCTACTGGGACCTGAGGTAGTTGGTACACTAGGACGTGTGGATGTGGCAGAACGGCCACGTCCTCTCCCAGCACCAGAGGGTCCACTAACACCACCACGACCATGTCCACGTCCGCGTCCCTTACTAGATGTTTTCCTCATTGTTATGGTTCACCACAACAACAAAAATATTATTTGGCCCAATGTATTGTATTCAAATTCAGCGGGATATAAATTTGAGGCCTAGTATTTAGGCGCTGGGTGACCGGTATGGATTTACTAACAGAATTGGACTTGGAAATGCACAGTAGCGTGTGTGTGAAGTTATTCTGAATGACCCTATGTGCACCTTGAATATTATATACCCTTTTAGGGATAGATTTCAAATAGCTCTGATATAGCAGAAACCACTAAATTATGAAATTGCTAAATTGGGAATTGTATTTCAACCCGGAACAAAAAATGTGCTTTGACGGACACTAAATAACTTTCCCAGCCACAACAGGACAGCGGTAACGAGAGATTTAGCGGGATATAAATTTGAGGCCTAGTATTTAGGCGCTGGGTGACCGGTATGGATTTAGTGACAGAATTAGACTGGGATATGGCCAAAAAATGAACAGACTATTGCTGGTTAAATGCACTTGGTGTCACAGCTTGACCAACCACACTACTGAGGGTTAAATGCACTTGGTGACGGGCGCAGCTTGCCCCTGATGTAGTATATGGCCAAAAAATGAACAGACTATTGCTGGTTAAATGCACTTGGTGACGGGCGCAGCTTGCCCCTGATTTAGTATATGGCCAAAAAATGAACAGACTATTGCTGGTTAAATGCACTTGGTGTGATAGCTTGACCAACCACACTACTGAGGGTTAAATGCACTTGGTGACGGGCGCAGCTTGCCCCTGATGTAGTATATGGCCAAAAAATGAACAGACTATTGCTGGTTAAATGCACTTGGTGTGACAGCTTCACCCTGATGTAGGCTTTAGCCAAAAAAAAACACACCATTGAGGGTTAAATGCACTTGGTGACAGGCGCAGCTTGCCCCTGATGTAGTATATGGCCAAAAAATAAACAGACTATTGCTGGTTAAATGCACTTGGTGTGACAGCTTCACCCTGATGTAGGCTTTAGCCAAAAAACAACCACACCATTGAGGGTTAAATGCACTTGGTGACAGGCGCAGCTTGCCCCTGATGTAGTATATGGCCAAAAAATAAACAGACTATTGCTGGTTAAATGCACTTGGTGTGACAGCTTCACCCTGATGTAGGCTTTAGCCAAAAAACAACCACACCATTGATGGTTAAATGCACTTGGTCGCAGCTTGTGCTGGCGCACCACAAGACACAAAATGGCCGCCGATCACCCCAGAAAAATGTGACTGACAAACGGTCTGGGCAGCCTAAAAACAGTGAGCAATTGAGTATCAGCAGCTCAATGATCCACAGCTGCAGATCGATCAATAATCAAGTACTTTGGAGGAGTTAATCTGCCTAATCTCGCCCTACTGTCGCAGCCGCAACCTCTCCCTACGCTATTCAGAGCAGAGTGACGGGCGGCGCTATGTGACTCCAGCTTAAATAGAGGCTGGGTCACATGGTGCTCTGGCCAATCACAGCCATGCCAATAGTAGGCATGGCTGTGATGGCCTCTTGGGGCAAGTAGTATGACGCTTGTTGATTGGCTGCTTTGCAGCCTTTCAAAAAGCGCCAAGAAATCGTCACAAAAGCGCCAAGAAAGCGACGAACACCGAACCCGAACCCGGACTTTTACGAAAATGTCCGGGTTCGGGTCCGTGTCACGGACACCCCAAAATTCGGTACGAACCCGAACTATACAGTTCGAGTTCGCTCATCCCTAACTACGACTTTTTAAAAAGTTGCAAAAATTGTTGCAATTTTACTCTAGTATAGGATGAAATAGAAAGTGGAGGAACATCTCAAGACAGAACTATAAGGGTACTTTCACACTTGCGTTGTTTGATTCCGGCAGGCAGTTCCGTTGCCTGAACTGCCTGCCTGATCAGGCAAACTGTATGCAAACGCATGTGATTTTTTCTGACTGATCAGGCATTTTTCAGACTGATCAGGATCCTGAATGCCTGATCAGTCAGAAATATTCATTGCAGTACCGGATCCGTTTTTTACGGTGTCAAAACGGATCCAGTATAAATTTTTTTCTCATTTTTAAAGGTCTGCACATGCGCAGACCGGAAGGACAGATCCGGCACTAGTACATTCCTATGGAAAAAAAATGCCGGATCCGGCATTCAGTCAAGTCTTCAGTTTTTTTCGCCGGAGATATAACCGTAGCATGCTACGGTTTTCTCTTTTGCCTGATCAGTCAAAATGACTGAACTGAAGACGTCCTGATGCATCCTGAACGGATTTCTCTCTATTCAGAATGCATGGGGATATGCCTGATCAGTTCTTTTCCAGTATGGAGCCCCTGTGATGGAACTCAGTGCCGGAAAAGAAAAACGCTAGTGTGAAAGTACCCTAAGACTTAAAGATGCACCACATTGATCAAACATTGTGTAACAATCAGGTATACAGGGAGTGCAGAATTATTAGGCAAATGAGTATTTTGACCACATCATCCTCTTTATGCATGTTGTCTTACTCCAAGCTGTATAGGCTCGAAAGCCTACTACCAATTAAGCATATTAGGTGATGTGCATCTCTGTAATGAGAAGGGGTGTGGTCTAATGACATCAACACCCTATATCAGGTGTGCATAATTATTAGGCAACTTCCTTTCCTTTGGCAAAATGGGTCAAAAGAAGGACTTGACAGGCTTAGAAAAGTCAAAAATAGTGAGATATCTTGCAGAGGGATGCAGCACTCTTAAAATTGCAAAGCTTCTGAAGCGTGATCATCGAACAATCAAGCGTTTCATTCAAAATAGTCAACAGGGTCGCAAGAAGCGTGTGGAAAAACCAAGGCGCAAAATAACTGCCCATGAACTGAGAGAAGTCAAGCGTGCAGCTGCCAAGATGCCACTTGCCACCAGTTTGGCAATATTTCAAAGCTGCAACATCACTGGAGTGCCCAAAAGCACAAGGTGTGCAATACTCAGAGACATGGCCAAGGTAAGAAAGGCTGAAAGACGACCACCACTGAACAAGACACACAAGCTGAAACGTCAAGACTGGGCCAAGAAATATCTCAAGACTGATTTTTCTAAGGTTTTATGGACTGATGAAATAAGAGTGAGTCTTGATGGGCCAGATGGATGGGCCCGTGGCTGGATTGGTAAAGGGCAGAGAGCTCCAGTCCGACTCAGATGCCAGCAAGGTGGAGGTGGAGTACTGGTTTGGGCTGGTATCATCAAACATGAGCTTGTGGGGCCTTTTCGGGTTGAGGATGGAGTCAAGCTCAACTCCCAGTCCTACTGCCAGTTTCTGGAAGACACCTTCTTCAAGCAGTGGTACAGGAAGAAGTCTGCATCCTTCAAGAAAAACATGATTTTCATGCAGGACAATGCTCCATCACACGCGTCCAAGTACTCCACAGCGTGGCTGGCAAGAAAGGGTATAAAAGAAGAAAATCTAATGACATGGCCTCCTTGTTCACCTGATCTGAACCCCATTGAGAACCTGTGGTCCATCATCAAATGTGAGATTTACAAGGAGGGAAAACAGTACACCTCTCTGAACAGTGTCTGGGAGGCTGTGGTTGCTGCTGCACGCAATGTTGATGGTGAACAGATCAAAACACTGACAGAATCCATGGATGGCAGGCTTTTGAGTGTCCTTGCAAAGAAAGGTGGCTATATTGGTCACTGATTTGTTTTTGTTTTGTTTTTGAATGTCAGAAATGTATATTTGTGAATGTTGAGATGTTATATTGGTTTCACTGGTAAAAATAAATAATTGAAATGGGTATATATTTGTTTTTTGTTAAGTTGCCTAATAATTATGCACAGTAATAGTCACCTGCACACACAGATATCCCCCTAAAATAGCTAAAACTAAAAACAAACTAAAAGCTACTTCCAAAAATATTCAGCTTTGATATTAATGAGTTTTTTGGGTTCATTGAGAACATGGTTGTTGTTCAATAATAAAATTAGTCCTCAAAAATACAACTTGCCTAATAATTCTGCACTCCCTGTATGTTTTGTCTGGGATTAAAAATGAGGTTATAAATAATCAGGTTTATAAATTTGGTGCAAATCACGGCAAAGCAGATTCCTGCAAAGCTGCCTTTAAAAACTCCTTTCATGATAAATCTCCCATAAAGTTTACAAAAGAAAATATGTCCAAAGTAGAAAAAAATAAAATAATAATAATAAAATAGAAACCTTTTTTTTTTTAAATAAATAAATAAAGTGCAGTGTTCTAAATATAACATAACATAAATTTATGAAGTTTTCTGTAAATAAAGCTTTATTATTGTATAATAAAATAAACTTGCAGTCAGTGAATAGAATGTGATCACAACTCGAGTATGCAGTTAAAGGGATTATCCCATGGTTAATATAAAAAATTAAAAATCATACATAATTTAGTACAGATGTAGCCCAGCTAAAACTGCCTCTGATAACACACGTCACAGTGTTATCTGATGACAAAAGCCACTGAAATCCATTGAGAAAGTCAATTAACATTTTCTTGCCATTGTTTACTTAACCCGTTAACCATCAATTTTAGCTCGGCTACATCTGTACCTGACAGCCTCTTTCTAACAAAGCTAGAACCAGCCCTGTACCTCACATAGATCCAAAGATCTCCACATTCTTTGCTCCAATTGTTATGGTAGATTTATTTCAAACTGGCATTTTAGGGGGCATGTCCTGTCTGCTGCAGCTAGTGGCAGTTGAAGGATAGAACTGAGCGTGTGCTTCCATCTCAGTGAGCAGGACAAAGAAATTAGAAAAAAACCAAACAGCAGGTGGCGCTGTACAGATAAATTTCATTGAATAACTCAATAGCTATAATATATTTTTGATTACATTCAATTACAACAGTATTCAGATCCAGGTGCTGGTTTGAAAACTGTAATATTATTTTTGGGACAACCCCTTTAATGTAAAGCACTGGTCGGATCACAACTCGAGTATGCAGTCCAGTTCTGAGAGCGCACACAATTAAGTACAAATTAATCCAAGGTATGGAATATCTCAGCTATAAAAACTGAGTATCGAATCTAAATGTAGTTACCCAAGAGAAGAGAAGGCTGGGAAGGGATACGATAGATTTATAGAAATATGTAAATCTATATATATATATATATATATATATATATATATATAAAGAAGAACGTACAGTACAGACCAAAAGTTTGGACACACCTTCTCATTCAAAGAGTTTTCTTTATTTTCATGACTATGAAAATTGTAGATTCACCTCATCAAGAGAATGCCAAGAGTGTGCAAAGCAGTAATCAAAGCAAAAGGTGGCTACTTTGAAGAACCTAGAATATGACATATTTTCAGTTGTTTCACACTTGTTATGTATATAATTCCACATGTGTTAATTCATAGTTTTGATGCCTTCATAGTCATGAAAATAAAGAAAACTCTTTGAATGAGAAGGTGTGTCCAAACTTTTGGTCTGTACTGTATGTATTTATGTTCCGCAATCAGTCAAAAACGCAACCATCGATTGCAATGAAACTTGGAATACACATCCCTTACTACCTGTAAAGAAATCTTGTGGGGGTCTCAGCTCTCTAGGACGTACTGTTCCTGAGATATTCCCAAAAAATGACCTGCATTAGCCAATACAAGCCTGTAAGTCTTTCTCTTCATATCCCAACTGCCATACACAAGGTCACATGTCCCTTATCAGCCAATAGAAGCTTGCAGGCCCTTAGTCTCCACATACACACAGTATTACTTCAGGTTTCCATAACAATCCAGCCATTTTTCTTCACTGCTGTAGGTCAGCTTTAGGCTAGGGCTACACAACGACAATAAGTCGCACGACACATAGGGCACAACTACATGGCTACATGTGTCGGGCGACATTGATGTCGCACCAATGTCGCGTGACAATTTTTATAATGATAGTCTATGGTGTTGCACTGCGACATAATATGCTGCGACTGCGATGTGACAGTCGCAGAAAAATCCATCTTGGATGGATGTTTTGCGACTGTCGTGTTGCAGTCGCACCATGTCACATGTCGCAGATCAACACCATAGGCTATCATTATAAAAATTGTTGAGACAAAATGTTGTGTCGACACATGTCGTCATGTAGCCCCCTAGTATTAAAGGGGCAGGGCTGTGGAGGTCACTGTTAAAGGGGCGGGCACTGTGGAGGTCACTGTTAAAGGGGCGGGCACTGTGGAGGTCACTGTTAAGGGGGAAGCGGCCACTATTAAAGGGGCAACTGCTGTGGAGGTCACTGTTAAGGAAGCAGGGTACTGCGAGGTCACTGTTAAGGGAGAAGGGTACTGTGGAGGTCAATGTTAAGGGGGCGGGCCCCTGAGAAGGTCACTGTCAAGGAAATGGGGTGCTGTGAATCTCACAGTTAAAGGGGCGGCCTGCTGTGAAGGTCAAAGTTAAGGGGATGGGCTGCTGTAGAGGTCCCATTTTAAAGTGGTGGGCACTGTGGGGGGGGGCAGTGTTAAGGGGTGGGGGACTGTAGAGCTCACTGTTAAAGGGACGGAGTACTGTAGAGGTCGCTGTTATGGGGGATACTGTCGATATCATTTAACGACACACACAAACATTAAATGAAATAGATAAAATATATACGTGCAAAGCCGGGTCCTTCTGCTAGTTATTGATATAAAAGCTAGTACAGTATATTATTCTTTTCATAGACCCCAACGATAATGTTTTAACGCCCCCCCCAAAAAAAAATTTTTTCAATACACTGCATGTACAATACAACTCAGAACTCATCACAAAGTCTCAAAACATTACCATCTGAACCATAAAGTTGGCTCCATCATCCTTATAACACACAATATACAGGGCTGCTGGTATTAATCTGGCATGTTGATCCAGGTTTGGGATAGTTCCAAATGCCAGCAGGGGGGCAGGAAGGAATTCTTTCTGTTTTATGGCAAATTGGGTCTCTGACACTTAAAGAGTGGTTTTCTGGCTTTCTCTGGGTGGACTGGGGTGGATACAGGTAGAACTTGATGGACTTAGGTCTTTTTGCAACCTACTATGTAATTATCCTGTCTGACAAATGTACAAGTCTTGTTAGAGTGTGTCAGAGCTCTCTCTTGTAATGAGCCCTGTATCATTTGTATGTGATGAGAATTGGAATGAAAGCTGATTGAAACCTAAAGGGGTTATAAATCCATTTTAAATACCCTATTAGGAAATAGTTCGGAAAGTCCCTGCCCTAGCAACAAAGAGTACCTCTCACTCTGGAGGAACCTAGAACCAATTACACAGACATTGATTTCAATGGTAACTATGAAACACTCAATTGCCCATGTGGTGGTGCTGTAAGAAAAATCAAACACTTGCCTCCAGATTTCAGTTCATCACTGGAGGGTCCCTGTAAATATTGGGGATCCTAATAACAAAGATCAGGACATGACAGGAGAGAAGCATACAGTCTTATCTTGTGCGCCTAGTGTTACTTCTCTGTCTTAGGCTACTTTCACATATGTGTTTTTGCAGGATCTTGTATGGATCAGCAAAAACTCTTCCGCCTAGATAATACAACCAGCAGAATCCGTTGTGAACAGATCCAGTTGTATTATCTTTAAAATAGCCATGACTGATCCGGCATTAAAACCATTGTAAATCAATGGGAGAGAATACGGATCCAGCACCATTGACTTACATTGTGTGTCACGCCAGATCCATCTTGCTCCACAACCCGCTTGCAGCGGTTTTCTGTCCGGCATGGGAACACAACGGAATGTATTCTGGTGCATTCCATTCCGTTCATTTCAGTTTTGTCCCCATTGACAAAGAATTGGGACAAAACGGAAGCGTTTTTCCTCCGGTATTGAGATGCTCTGCCGGATCTCAATACTGGAAAGGAAAAAAGCAGATATGAAAGTAGCCTTACCTAGGCTTCCATCAGTACAACAGAGCTGTCATCTATAATTAAATGCTACACCCTATACTAATGAATAGATGACTTTGCTGAATCTGTCCCAGTCTACACAGCAAAGCAAAAAAGTGAACTACAGGAAATATTAGCCTAGAGTGTGTTACGTGGTCAATCTTTAATCTGTTTCATAACTATTATATGGAGTCACATTAAAAAATACCAAACTATTTTCAAAAATAATATCTAATAATACACTATTTAATGTTGCTTTGCAATGATAAATGAGGACACTCCTGTGAACACTGAAGCACATGAGGATGTAGACAAGAGAAAACTAATGAGGACGGCAGCTGTATTTTATGTGTCACTGGTTACGACATCAGGGTAATTAGCGCCTGAATCCCATTCTGTGCTGAACAAGTGATACCAAATAAAGTCCTCTCAGGCCACAGAGCCCGAGACGGGAATGGAAAGACGATATTAGGTTTCGGCACTGCAGGCAATCCTAGAAAGGAGACCTATCAGTATCCTCACATGCAATACTTCTCAAGGCAGAAGTTACTTGGAGAAAGAATAAAGTTTACTAAGAAATAATGAGCCTTCAGTAAAAGATTTGTTCATCGCAGCTGGCACATTAAATGCTGTTACATTAATATTGGAAATCCATGTAGATAACATATCCAGCCATAAGAACGCTAATACTTCTCTGCACTCTTTTCTCAATCTTATATAAATTGTGAATCTAGATAACTCACCTGGTGATATTATTCCTAGTTCCTAGTAGTCTACAGTGGTTTATGGATTAAAAGAGTTTTCCGAGACTCTAATATTGATGACCTATCCTCAGTCGGGGGTCCTGGCAGCTGTGTGTTCTAGGGTGTTCTATGGTAGTGAAGAGGTTAATGATAACATCCTTTGTCTAGAGTGGTTGTCAGCTAATATGTATAATATCTGTAGTTTTAGGGTACTTTAGTATGATGGAGTGATAAGTTGGTGGTCTAGAGCAATAAAGGGGTTAAACAGTACCGATCATCGTGATAAAACGCTGGCTAGCTGCCGTTGCTACTAGTGGGCTCTCAATGCTATAGATTTATACTCTTAGGGAGTTAATTTACTATACTGAAATAAGCCTCAATTAGGCGCATATGCTGGGTCAGTGGTTAATCGCATCGCTATCTGCGACTTCGCCCTGCTCACGCCAGGTCTAAAATTGTGGCGTGGGCGGGGAAGGGGACGGGACACCAGGCCCGTCTCATTCATCATTTTCTACGCCTGGTTTAGGCATAGAAAATGGTCTAATTGTAAGACAGCTCGGAAGCCTCTTCATAACTTTGGCGGATCCACTGCCAGCACAGGGCCTTTATTAAGACCAGTCTTAATAAATGTGCCCCTTAGTAATGAATAAATGTGCCCCTTAGTAATGAATTCAAGAAAAGCTGTATACTGTAACTCAAAATGAAATGAGCTCCCCCTAGTGGTGACTTCAGACAGCCAAATTTGTTTTAGCTTTGTCATTGCTTGAGTGCTAGGAAGCCCTGTCGAAAATGAGCTCCAGTGTCTAATTATCTAACTAACAATTTTACCAAAATAGACAATATCCACTAGACAGAGATGTGCCCCATTTGAAATATGTCTGTCTTCCATTTTACCTGCTAATAATTCCAATAACTGCACGTAATTTGTAATTCTCTACAAAGTCTACATGATAAATATGTACTGAAATCTCTTTAATAAAATATACTTATTTGTATTGTTTGATGTAAGTGGCCTCCCTCCAATGAATACTATAAGTGATCACTGACAACTGCTGAAACGCGTGATCAGAGATTTAATGCTGGACTTCTGAAGCCATGGCTTTAAATGGAAGCAGCTACTCGCTGATTCTCTGTTGTTGAATGTTTGCCAACGAGACAATTTCATACGGTGATGAGTAATGGTTTGGGGTAAACATTTCTTGACAGCTACAGTATGTAAAGTGCATCTTCCTTTTATCATGCTTCAGCGTGATACATAAATATGACAAACTACAGCATGATGCTGCAAATACAGTTCTCTAAACTCACTTTAATGTTATTGCAGTCAGGTAACCTAAAACAAGTGCCAGGAAGGTCCCAGAAATGCAAACACCTTAAGTTAGCACTTTCAGTTCTAAATGCAGGGACACTATTAGGGCAGAACCAGGGGTATTGTAGTCAGGTGCCCGGAATATTCAGCTCTGAGAGGCTGCCATTCACCTGACAGCTGTCACCCACCTGTCACTAAAAGTGACCACCAATAAAGTCTCAAATTGTCCTCTTTCTCCATCCCCAGGACACACCGACTACTTGATAGGGGTCTCAAATAGCACATAAACACCAAATACCTCACCCCAAATTGGCTAAATCTAGGGACATGGGATATTTTTGGTACATTGTGATGATATTGCCCTCAGCCCCAAAATATCCTACCACAGATTTTTGACCTGATCTGGATTAAGCACTGCCTTATTGTCTTCCTCCGGCCTGCTCTATGTCACCTCCTGCTCTGCTACATCAGCCCTCTAACGTGGTTACATCCACCATTTGGCTCTACTACTACAACAGCCATCCAGCTCTGCTGTACTGGCCACCCTGCTTTACTATACTGGCCAAAGAGCTTTGCCGTACCAGCCCTTCAGTTGTGCTTTATTTGTCATCCAGCCCTGCTACAACTGTGAGTTTGGCTCTGATGTATTTGAGTCTATAGATTGGTCACTCCAGCACTGGCACCACTTTGCTATACCAGTGGTGATTAAAGGGGTATTCCCATCAAAGACAATGGGGGCATATCGCATTGTCTGATAGGTGCGGGTCCCACCTCTGGGACCCACACCTACAATAAGAACGGAGCGGGGAAATGAACGGAGGGCGCACTGCGCAAGCGCAGCTGCCCTACATTCATTTCTATGGGGACGCAGAAAATAGCCGAGCGCTGGTTTGGCTATTTCCGTCTGCCCCATAGAAATGAATGGGAGCAGGGGCCGCGCATGTGCGGTGTGCTCCCATTTACTTCTATAAGAGCAGCGGTGAGCAGCGATTGGTGGTGGACGGACCCCGGGAAATCCGGGTACTCCAGCCACAGCTCTCCTCGCTCCATTCTCATTGTAGGTGCGGGTCCCAGAGGTGGGACCCACACCTATCAGACAATGGGGGCATATCCTAGTGATATGCCCCCATTGTCTATGATGGGAATACCCTATTAACCTCCCTGTGCTGCCACATCAGTGCCGACTATTTGTGCTACTACAAAATCAGTTCGACAGGAGAAGTGGCTTAGAGAATTTTGTGGAATAAGAGGTTTGTTAGGCCTAGAGCCTATAAATCCAATGGACCTAACCCGATCCCTGATAAAAAAAAAAAAAAACACCTGTCCATGTGATCATGCCATTGTCCCGTTCCTGGACACTTCAGGTCCCCACATGACCGGGAAGTGGCTTGATCCCATGACCACTTCGGCCAAATTACAGGCCTCCGCGGTCACATCAAATTGAACGATACATCACTGGAAGCGGCCAGAAATTTGTCAGTGGTGGGACCACTGACATGGGAGTGTTGGTTGAGAGAGGAGAAAGCATAGTGTTCATATACTGTATATTTATAAACGTAAAAAGCTGGATGAGTGACCATAAACAGTTAAACAGTTCTCTACAGCTTCCAAAATGGCTGCCATTAGTTGACACTTCTTGTCTCTAGGAAAAACAACTTCTAAAGTTGTCAGACAACCCCAGATCTTTTGGCCAGAGAGTCGTACATGTGCTCCATACTCCAGAATGATGGAAGGAATCAAACGGACACAGGTGTAACTTGTAATGGCTTTACTGGAGCAGATAGGGCAACAAGTTTGACGGTTACAAAAACACTCAAAAGAGACTAGTTTTGCAGTCACACATGGGGCAAAAGCTTAGTTAGTGCTGTATCTGGAGTGGTCTGACCTGGCTGTTGTTGCTAGACAGATCTGGCACCTCCCTTTCCTCTGGAGGGAGGAAGTTGCATCAGGGTAGTGTGAAAACATCTAAGGGCAGTGAAGAGCAGAATTATATAGGGAGCTCTGTTCATCATAAACAGCCATTCAGTATATGCGTCAGTCCTTGAGGGAAAAAGAGTTTACTGAATGCAGCAGAAAGTTTATAGGCCATACAAAGAGGACTGCAGAACATTTATTTGAGAAAGGTAATGCACCTATATTCAGACTAAAGACTTCTCTGCATACTGTGGGAGTAAATAGCTAAAGGGTTCCCCATCATATCAGAAGGATAGAAGGGCCCTCTGTTCAGAGAATGTATTCCATTGATGATACTACAGACATATCATACAGCAGGTGTGAGATAAGTTGCATCCCTTGGTTGATTTAGGAAAATTGTGCAGACGATAAGAAAGTGACTCAGCACTCTATGTTCCATAAACAGCCTTGTGAATTGCATATGAAAACTGTAAAGGCTGCAGTTTATGAATACAGTGCTTATGTGAACCATTGAATGGACTCAGTAAAGTACTTTGGACTTGCTGCATAAAACCTGGCCTCATCATTGTGTGCACCAGCAGCATCATAGTGCATCATTGCTACCAGTTTCAGAGAACTCTGCCTTGCAACTCTGCCTGCCAAAACCCGCTTCTCTACCATTACAGAAGAAAAACTCTCCACTCTACTCTCCAGATCTCATCTGACCACCTGTGCACTTGACCCAATCCCATCCCACCTCATCCCTAACCTCACCGCAGTGTTTATCCCAGCCCTAACTCATCTCTTCAACCTATCACTAAACTCTGGTGTCTTCCCCTCTGCTTTTAAACATGCTACCATTACACCCATCCTCAAAAAGCCTTCACTTGACCCATCTTCCTTGTCCAGTTATCGCCCCATATCACTTCTTCCATATGCCTCAAAGCTACTTGAACAACATGTCCATTCAGAACTGTCCTCCCACCTCTCCTCCTGCTCCCTCTTTGACCGCCTACAATCTGGCTTCCGACCCCATCACTCGACCGAGACTGCCCTTACCAAAGTCACCAATGACCTACTAACAGCCAAAACTAAGAAACAATACTCTGTCCTCCTTCTCCTTGACCCGTCATCTGCCTTCGACACTGTTGACCACTCCCTTCTGTTGCAAACCCTCTCATCTCTTGGCATCACTGACCTGGCCCTCTCCTGGATCACATCATACCTCACAGACCGGATGTTTAGCGTCTCCCACTCCCACACCACCTCCTCGTCTCATTCCCTCTCTGTTGGTGTCCCGCAAGGCTCTGTCCTAGGACCCCTGCTCTTCTCTATCTACACTTTTGGCCTGGGACAGCTCATAGAGTCCCATGGCTTTCAGTATCACTCCTACGCTGACGACACACAAATCTACCTCTCTGGTCCAGACATCACCACCTTACTATCAAAAATCCCACAATGTCTATCTTCTGTATCATCCTTCTTTGCCTCTCGCTTTCTTAAACTTAACATGGATAAGACAGAATTCATAATCTTTCCCCCATCTTGTTCAACCCCCCCAACAGACCTGTCTATCATGATCAATGGCTGCACACTCTCCCCAGTCAACAAAGCCCGCTGCCTTGGAGTGACCTTGGATTCTGCCCTTTCCTTCCGACCGCACATCCAAGCCCTTTCCACCACCTGTCGCCTCCAACTCAAAAACATCTCCCGCATCCGCGCTTTCCTTAACTTTGAATCTGCGAAAATACTTGTACATGCCCTCATTATCTCCCGCCTAGACTACTGCAACATTCTCCTCTGTGGCCTTCCATCCAGCACTCTCGCACCTTTCCAATCTATCCTCAACTCTGCTGCCCGACTAATCCACCTCTCACCCTATTATTCCTCTGCCTCTCCCCTTTGCCAATCCCTTCACTGGCTCCCCATTGCCCAACGAATTCACTTCAAAGTACTTACAAATACATACAAGGCCGTCCATAACCTGTCCCCTCCCTACATCTCTGAGCTACTTTCCCGATACACCCCCACACGCACTCTCCGATCCTCACAAGACCTCCTTCTCTCCTCTCCTCTTATTGCCTCTTTCCACAATCGACTTCAGGATTTCTCCCGTGCATCCCCCATACTCTGGAACTCGCTACCCCAACATATCAGACTCTCACCTACAGTGGACTCCTTCAAAAGAAACCTGAAAACCCACCTCTTCAGACAAGCCTACAACCAGTGACCCTGCTGCCTCTATACCGCCACGACTAACTTAACCCGCACCTACTGTGTCCTTCTCCCATACCATGTAGATTGTAAGTCCTCACGGGCAGGGCCCTCTCTCCTTCTGTACCAGTTTATAACTCATTTTGTTTATGATTAGTGCAATTGTCTGTATTATGTATGTGCACCCCTATCATATGTACAGCGCTATGGAATGAATAGCGCTTTAATAATAAATAATAATAATAATTATCTAACACCACCAAAGGAACCATGAACCACGATAAGACAGGAGACTTCCCAAGGCCAGGGAGTGCCCCAACAGGAAGAAAGGTGTGCCCTTCTCATCACAGCACAACCCAGGGGAGAGTGAGAGTGAGCAACTACAACCTTCATTATTGCTACTCATGGAACTTCATCTAGGGTACAAGGGCTACGAAGTGCAATTGGTTATCCCTGGGCAGGCTAGCTTCTCCACTGTGGTTACTCAGCTGTCTTCCCCCTCTCTAGGCCCTGTGGTGCCTTATCCAATTTGAAAGCACCATACACCTCCACTTACTAGCTAGCTATCATGAGGGTTTAGCTGGAGACACTGCAGCTAAGGAAAGTCAGCTATCTCTCTTGGCTGACTGTTTATAATCTAGGTGAATGTGTCCTCCAGTATGAGGACACCTTAGGTGTAACCTTTGTGCTAACCCCTGACTCACCTCAATACTGCCACATACCTTGGCAATAACCCCTTCATGCCAACACAATACCAGTACAGTAAAACAAAGTGTGATTCACATATTACTAGCATAGAGCACCTATTGACATTCTTCCAGAAGGTACATGACTCCTAGGGTACCACTCCCAAGTCACCTACCTGCCACTTGCCACAGTATACAACTTATACTTAGCATCATTGCTCAGACCATTTAACCCACAATTAGCACAAATATATCTGAATACCTCACTGGCTTCTCACTGTGGTGTAAGGCATATAACCTGACATAACAACGTGGCACCACTAACATGGCACACTTATGCTACAAAGCAGTAGCATAGCATACTACATAAATAACTATATTAATGTAGTATTCAGCAGTAGTAAGTCACATAACAGTTCAACAACTCAACTTGGGTGGTTTTTGGTATTGCCACCATACCATGGTCAATGGTAATCCATAGCAACGCAACAAAAACTGTAAAAGAGTACATTTCTTACAAGCTGATAACAAGTGGAGATGAGGCACTTGTACTTTATTGCAGTTTCTGAACCAAACATCATCTGAACCAGTTTGAAAACTCTGAAGTAGCAATTTTCAGGGCAATTTATCTTACCGTTGAAGCATATCGTGAAATCAGCACAGATAAATGGCTGCTGTTAAAAAATGATTATCCCCTGCCACCTTTTATCAGGGCCGGATTATTAGCCTCGTAGAGCACAGTTTAGTAACAACTGATAAAAAGGACACAAGGCACTTTAAAGGGAACCTGTCATGTGGATATTTAATTATAATCTAACTAATTATATACAATCATTAACTACTAAAAAGTACCTTAGATGTATTCACTTACTGGTGTGACAGATGGTTACCTCATAATATACACACAAAGATGCCGCATGCTAATGAGCTGATTTGAGTCCAGCGTGATGTCATTGAGTCCAGCTTTTTAATACAAGATGTTGACAGATTGACTTGGTCAATTAAAGAAAGTGAGCCAGCATTTTGCTAAGAGAATCAGTCACTTATTTATGTTGCCCTTAGTTAGGACACCATAAAACTGGTGACAGGTTCCCTTTAACGCTTTACTTTATTTAGTCCCTGAACCAGACAACAAGAATTAAAACACTGAAATTGCAATTTTCAGGACAATTTAAGTTATAGTTGAAGCATACCAAAAAATCTGTACTAATAAATGTTTTCTGTCGCAAACATTACCCCCTACTAACTTTTATCGGAGCTGGATTTCTTATTGTCTTATTGAGAACCTTCATCTCGATCTCTGGCAGACTCATTCAGCTTTTCCTTTAAGAATTACCCTGTATTTACTGCCATCCATCTTTCCTTCAGTCCTGATCAGTTTTTCAGTCCCTGATTATGAAAATTATATGAGAAGGCATATACGTGATGGACAAGGAGGAGGAGGATGAGAAAAGGAAGATTCAACCATATACTCTTTTTTGTGGCGGAAGGGGTGCATGGGAATACAGTGTATTCAGTACATTCTAAACAACACATTTAAAGTGCCTTTATGTTCAGTCGTGGCTTTCCTCTGGTGGAGTGGAGAAGTCAGGGGCAATCCAGGCCTTGTTCATTTTTATAAGAGTCAACCTGTCAGCATTTTCAGTTGACAGGCGGATACGCTTATCTGTTATAATGCCACCAGCAGCACTAAATACCCGATCAGACAAAACGCTGGCGGCAGGGCAGGCCAGCACCTCCAAGGCGTAGAGCGCCAGTTCGTGCGACGTGTCCAGCTTGGACACCCAGTAGTTGTAAGGCACTGAGGGATCACTGAGGACGCTGACACGGTCTGCTACATACTCCTTTACCATCTTCCAAAACTTTTCCCTCCTTGTGACACTAGGACATGCATCATGTTGAGGGTGCTGGCGGGGTGTCATAAAACTGTCTTAGGCCTTGGAGAGTGTTGCCCTGCCTTTGCTGTAAGTGCTGTGTGTTCCCCTTGTCTCCCCACCTCGTTTGCCCAAGGAAGTACGGACTCTGCTGCCAGCGCTGTCAGATGGAAATTTTTGCAGCAATCTGTCAACAAGGAACTTCTGGTATAGCACCATTTTGCTCGTCCTCTCCACCGGAGGAATGAGAGATGAGAAGTTCTCTTTGTAGCGGGGGTCCAGAAGGGTGAACACCCAGTAATCCCTGTTATCTAAAATGCGTATAACATGGGGGTCACGGGAAAGGCAGCCTAACATGAAGTCAGCCATGTGTGCCAGAGTACCAGTGGGCAAGACTTCGCTGTCGTCATCAGGAGGATGACTGTCCATCTCCTCATCCTCTTCTTCTGTCCACCCACGCTGAACAGATGGAATTAAAGTTCCATGGCTACTACCCTGTGTAGCGGAGGCAACCGTCCCCTGCTCCTCCTCCTCCTCCAATACGCGCTGAGAAGACAAACTGAGGGTGTTCTGGCTATCTTCTTCCCCCATTTCCAACACTTCTCCACGAACAGCGCCGGCCTTAATTGTGAGCAGCGAGCGTTTGAGTAGACAGAGAAGTGGGATGGTTACACTGACAATAGCGTTATCGCCACTCACCATCTGTTTCGATTCCACAAAGTTTCTTAACACCTCACAGCGGTCAGACATCCATGCCCACTCCTCGCTTGTGAAGAGCAGACGGAAACTGACTGGAAAGACGACGACCGTGCTGCAGCTGGTATTTAATTACTGCTCTTTGCTGCTCACAAAGCCTGGCTAACGTGTGTAACGTGGAGTTCCAGCGCTTGCTCAGGTCGCACAACAGCCGGTGAGCTGGCAATTTCAAGTGCTGCTGCAGCGTCAACAGACCGGTTGAAGCTGTTGATGACTTGCGGAAATGTGCACACACGCGGCGCACCTTCGCCAGTAGCTCGGGCAAATTGGGGTAGGTTTTCAGAAACCGCTGAACCACTAAATTAAAGACGTGGGCTAGGCATGGGATGTGTGTAAGCTTACCGAGCTCCAAAGCCACCACCAAGTTACGCCCATTATCACACACAACCATGCCTGGCTGCAGGTTGAGTGGCGAGAGCCACAGCTCAGTCTGGTCTCTTATCCCCTGCCACAGCTCTACGGCGGTGTGCTGTTTATCCCCTAAGCAGATCAGCTTCAACACGGCCTGTTGACCCTTCCCCACTGCAGTGCTACACTGCTACCAGCTGGTGCTGCACGCGGAGAATTTGGAGGTGGAAGTGGAAGCGGAGGAGCCACTTACATAGGTGCTGGCGGTAACCCTGATGGAAGTAGGGCCCGCAATCCTGGGCGTCGGTAGCAGGGAAATGTAGCGTCCCTGGCCACAAGCACTTGTCCATGTGTCAGTCATTAGGTGGACCTTAGCAGTAACTGCGTTGGTCAGGGCACGGGTGATGTTATCAGACACATGCTGGTGTAAGGCGAGGACGGCACACCGGGAAAAATAGTGGCGGCTGGGGACTGAGTACCGAGGGACGCCTCAGACATCAGGCCGCGAAAGGCCTCGGTGTCCACAAGCCTAATGTAACAGTCCTACAGGCTCACCTGTGTCAGAGGACCGCTGGCTGGAGGTAGGAGTGGAGCCCAGTGGCAAGGACCGCAGGCAGGTAGTAAGCGTGGTCAGACAATCCGGATGGCAACGGTGGTAGCAGTTCAGTAGGTAGGGATAAGGCAGAAGAGTAGTCGGTAGGCAGGCGGTAGGTCAGGGCAGGCGGCAGTAAGCGTGGTCAGACAATCCGGATGGCAACGGTGGTAGCAGTTCAGTATGTAGGGATAAGGCAGAAGAGTAGTCGGTAGGCAATTCCTGGTCAGCAGTGGACTTCCAGCAGTAGCAAGAGCAACAGATGAGGAGAAGCTTGATCAAGGCTCAGGAGCTCAATAATCAGCAAGCTAGAGTGCAAGGGGCTGGACTTATATAGGGAAGTACCAGGTGTGGGGAATCAAGGGTGATGAGCAAGGCTTGGCAAGACTGAGGTTAACTAATAGGTTTCAGGGAGGAATGTCCAGAGAGGATGGTAGCCTAGTAAGCAGGGCTACTGCCTGGGATGTGGCTGGTCACGGGTTCGAATCCCGACACCTAAATGGCAACATTTCAACAGCTAGTAACTTAGAAAGTTGGGTGGTTAGTGGGTGGCTGGGTATTTGCGCTTTCGTTCAAATGCCTGGGGTAAAGACATTTGGACACTGCGCTGGGACAGGGAAGTGGATGTGGTTGCTGATGGTGCTTGCAATGGTACAGGTGCAGTGCGGGAGGCATCCGGGCCTGCGCCTTCGACAGGCGATTGGTCGTCACCCAACATAGGGGAAGAGGAGGCAGTGGTGTGACCCACGGACACAAATTGTGGACCCAGGCGTTCCTCCCACTTATTGCGGTGCTTGGCTGCCATGTGGCAGATCATGCTGGTGGTGGTGAGGTTGCTACTGTTCACACCTCGGCTCATTTTGGTGTGGCACAGGTTGCAAACTACTATTCTTTTGTCGCCTGCACTTTCCGCAAAAAAGCGCCATACCGCAGAACACCTACCCCTTGGCAAGGGAGATTTCCGCAAGGGGGTGCCCCGTGGAACACTTGCGGGCCTGTTTGGCATGGCCCGCCTTCTCCCTGTTGCCACTCCACTGCCTCTTCCAGCCTGTTGCGGTGCTGCAGATCGCTCCCCCTCGGAACTGCTGTCCTCGCTCGCGTTTCCGCCTTCCCATGTTGGGGCAGTGACCTCATCGTCCACCAAGTCCTCTTCAACTTCCCCACTCCGATTATCCTCCTCATTTGCTGACCCCAACACAACTTCAGTGATTGACAACGGTATATCATCCTCTTCACGAACCTCTGCAGACAGTAATTGTGGTTGACTTGATGGCAACTGTGTCTCGTCATCATCCACCTCCTTAAACACATCATCTTGTGAGTGTGAAGGCTCTAGAGGTTGAGAATTTAGGGCACAAGATCTCATGTCCCTCTTCAAGAGTGCTTGGGGAGAGGGCCAAATTAAGTGATGGGGGTGAAAATAGCTCCTTGGAACATCCGAGTACCGGATCACTTGTTAATCCAGACTGTACATGGTGGGAGGAAGGATGATCAGGGTGAGGATTGTGTTGTTAACCAGACTGTTGGCTACTGAGACTGGACTTGGTGGAAGACAGGGTGGTGCTTAACCCAGTGGAAGCATTATCTGCTGCAATCCAACCGACCAACTGGTCGCATTGGTCTGACTTCAAGAGTGTTGTCTTGCGACGCCCTGCAAACTGGGACATGAAGCTAGGTATCGAGGATGACTGGTTTCCTTATGCTCTGGCAGCAGGCACAGTTGCAATGCGCCCTGATCCACGGCCTCTGCGGAATCACGTCCACTTCCCCGTCCCTTAATACTCGCCTTCTTCATATTGACACTCGATGTCACTGTTATTTGGATTAAATATAGGCCTCACACACTGTTTAGAAATAAATGTAGATTTGCTTCTCACTGGTCACAGCAAGCAGAGTTTGTTTAATACAGAAACTGACTGTAACTGCAATTTGGATTAAATATAGGCGTCAAACACGGCCTAGATATCAGTGCTGATTTGCTTCTCACTGGTCACAGCAAGCAGAGTTTGTATAATACAGAAACTGACTATAACTGCTATTTGGATTAAATATAGGTCTCACACACAGCCTAGATATCAGTGCTGATTTGCTTCTGACTGGTCACAGCAAGCAGAGTTTTTATAATACAGAAACTGTCTGTAACTGCAATTTGGATTAAATATAGGCGTCACACACGGCCTAGATATCAGTGCTGATTTGCTTCTCACTGGTCACAGCAAGCAGCGTTTGTAGAATGCAGAAAATGAATGTCACTAACGGTCGCCCTGACACAAAAAAAGAATTCCCCCAAAATAAATTTTTCTCCCTTCTCTAACAATAGTCCTTAAAAGGACTTTTGGGTCTCTGTAAAGGTTTGAGATCAAATTCGCTCTACACTCGCTCTGTCCCTTCCTAACAGCAGCTCTCCCTGACTCCCAATGAGCTGAACCCGCGTGACCGGTTGCTATATAGCACCCGATGACGTGTTCCGGCCAGCCAATCACTGTAATGCCAGTAGAAAACATCTCTAATGGCATTACAGTGATGGCAATACTTGCCAGCATGTTTATTAGCTGCTTAGAAGGCGCCAAACGTCCGGGGAGGAGACTCGAGCATGGCGCTCGAGCACATGTGGTACTCGGCAGAGCACTTGGATCTGCCGAACGGCGAGCATAGTGATGCTCGAGCCGAACCAGTACTCGGCCGAGCATGCTCGATCATCACTAATGCAGACCCATTTTGCAGACGTGTGAATGGACCCTTAGTCTCATCTTAGTCTTTCTGGCCACTGTTTCAAAAAGCCCCACTCTCTGGGCAGTACAGTTTATAGTGGTCCTATGGACAGATACCTACATCTCTGCTGCGGAGTGTATGGCTTATAGAGGTTCTGTGGACAGATACTTGCATCTCTGCTGTGGAGTGTATGGCTTATAGAGGTTCTGTGGACAGATACTTCCATCTCTGCTGTGGAGTGTATGGCTTATAGTGGTCCTATGGACAGATACTTCCATTTCTGCTGTGGAGTGTATGGCTTATAGTGGTCCTATGGACAGATACTTCAATCTTTGTTGTGGAGTGTATGGCTTATAGAGGTTCTGTGGACAGATAACTCCATCTACACTGTGAAGTATACAGCTTATGGTGGTCCTATAAACAGATAACTCCATCTCTGCTGTGGATTTCTTTAGCTCCATTCAGTGTTATCGACGTCTTTGCTAAATCTCTAATTAATGCCATCCTTACCATGCGTGTAAGTTTCAGATGGTGGCCTTCTCTTGTCAGGTTTGTACCATATTATTTCCATTTTGTTTTTGTCGCTTGCTCAGTAGTGATCCAGACTCAGGGGCTTTCCATAACAGGCGTATATATTCTCACATCATGTGGCACTTTGATAGCGCACAGGAAAAAAGGGTCTTATTGAAAAAATTATGTGACTTCTGAAATTAAGTGGTTGGATCAGACCTTATTTAGGGGTTTCACTGCCAACAGGGTGAACACAAGTACACTCACCAATTTTCAGTTTTTATTATTTGTCATCGGGGCTATATGTGACAGAACTTAGCACCTCCTAACTCATAAAATATGTCGACGGTCTGAGTTGTGCCATAACCGCTACCGTTGAGAGTACACCTGAAAGAGGGCATACCCTGTGGGAGAGTAAAGAGAAAGGGGCGGGCTGGGAAGGGAAAGCTGCTGCCGCCCGTACCCCCACGATAGAGGCGAGCAGCTGATATAGGCCAGGGCGCCCCTCCCACAAATGCAGGCCAATAACTCGGCCTTGCTACTTGTGATCGGGGCTATATGTGACAGAACCTAGCACCTCCTAACTCATAAAAGATGTCAACGGTCTGAGTTGTGCCATAACCGCTACCGTCGAGAGTACACCTGAAAGAGGCCAAAAACACAGCATGAAGTTCAAACATATTTATTAACACATTATAACACCAATGTCTGAAAGGCACATGAAATCTCCCCTGTAGGGTTGGGAACATACCGATTAAAACAAGACGAGCGCCACCGGCCCAATTTACGAATAATGTGAGCTGGGACTTGATTCTTGGAAGCAACAGATGCCGCACCAATCCTAAAGGAATGTCCTGACACGGTGAGTGGGTCTAAGCCTAAATTTACCGCCAGGATACGCACATGTGAGATGAACTGGGAGGTGGACAACGCTGCTGCCCCAAAGGGTAACAGAGGAGTGTTGGAGCCGAGGTCGCCCAAAGCCCCTGACAATTCCTGTAGTACGTGGACTGGTCACCATTTGTGCGTCGTACGGAAGAATTTAATCCGGGTAGGGGGGCCTGACTGGGAAGTCTTAGTCACGGGTAATGACAGGACGAAGCCCTCTGAACTGCAGACGGGCTAGGAATGGCCTACTGGGCGACGACGAGGAGAATTCTCCTGGCCTCATGAAGCCGTAAAAGGCCCCGAAGGGCCTTAAATCTAATAGATCGGACATGTCTCTGAATACCGGGCCGGAAATGGGCTGTCTACGGGAGATTACCCCGGGGGTACTATTCTGTAAGCCTTTCAATGTGGCCTTGACCACATGACTGGAAAACAACGATATTAACTTTGGATGAGATAGGGATAAATGATGTTGAACCCCTGACAAGTAAGTCCTCACTGTGCCATGCGAAAGGTGCCTGTGCACATGACAGTACCCGATAAAAGACAGTATGCGGTCGATATGACCAAGAGCGCCTAGTGCGTGTTCCTGAAGGAATTTACAGTACAACAACCAGCCGGTGTTGTATGCTTTGGTGGTATTGGCCGAGAGAAACCTGGAAAACAGCCCATGGGCAGCGGCTAGGTACTCGTTTAGTGGAGAATTAGCGAGGTGGGATGAGGAGACGGGGTCCTTGACGTATCGGCTTCGGGGCATACCTGAGAAAACAGAGAGTAATCGTGCTTAGCTAGGGCGTCAACTGCTACCATCTGCGCATCATGTATGAGGGAGCCATAGAACAGGAAATTGTGCTCGAGTGACAACTGCACCAGATGCAGTTGAAACCTAGTTTTGCCACTATCAAGGATAGTGATGATGGAGGAACTATCAGAGGTAAAGATCACGGTACGGCCTGTCCAAAGGCTACCCCAAACACAAGCTGCTGCCACCATGGGCTACAAGTCCCTCGCCTCCGCTGATTGACAAACTCCCGTGGCCTCGAACATCTCCCTTGGCCAGGTCCCATTTAGCCAATGGGGGCCAAAAATTGCAGCGAAACCAGTGTTCACCGCTCCGCTGGAGAATATAATGGGGGAGTTATCTGAGACTGCTGGAATAAACATGGACACGCCATTCCAATGACTTAAAAAGTGGTCCCACATCCCTAAATCTGCTAGCGCCTGACTATCCAGGAACACTGGACTATCCTGACAGGGGGCCTCTGAAAGGAGTGGTAACAACCTAGCTACAAAAGACCTACCTTGAGGGATAACGCGCATCACAAAATTGAGCATGCCCAACAATGATTGTAGCTCTACCTTCGTGGTGACCCTGCCCACTGTGAATCTGTGAATAACTTCCTGGACCCTGACCAACTTGTCTACTGGTAACCTAGCGGACATGCTCCCTGTATCCAACACAATGCCCAGGAAAGTAATGACGGTAGCAGGACCATCCACTTTTTTGGGGGAAACAGGAATCCCTAACTGCGCGAAACATGCTAAGAGACTTTGGAGATCACCTTGCGGGCCCTGTGGAGATTCAATCAGCAGGAAGTCGTCTAGGTAATGTATAACATGTTCGCAATCAAACTTATACTCGAGGATCCAATGTAGGGCTTTCGCCAGTTGATCGAAAATCCAAGGGCTGCTACGGGACCCAAATGTCAATTTTGTGTCAAAATAATAACTAGAATTCCACTTGATCCCATGCCATCACCAAAGCTCTGGCCTGATCGGGATTAACTTAAAAGCGTCCGATATGTCTGCTTTGGATAAAATGGCCCCGGGACCTGTCGCTAAGATCAGCGCGATTGCCTGATCGATGGAGGCGTATACCATGTTGACCTCCTCAGCTGGTATGAGAGAATTGAGACTAGGTGCATGTATACCGTGAGGTGCCGATAAATCGAATATCAGTCTCTCTTTGTTGTTGAATTTACCCGAGACGACCACTATGGGGCTGACCCTCCACCGTTCGAACGGGGATGTTGTAAAAGGCCCGATGATGTAACCCTTGTCTAATTCCAACTGTAAAAGTCTATCTATGGACCCGGGGTTAAGTAACGTGGACTGCAAGTTTCTACACTAATAAGTGTCATCTGGTAATGCTACTAGGCCTGTGTGGAAACACGCAGAAAAACCAGATACCAGAAAATCACAAAAACAAGTATCCTCGTGCCCCTGCAGGTAAAACTTCAGGAGATCCACATTCACAACGCTCAAGCAATGTTTATCTGACTTTAATGAGCAGGTAACCTTCGGGTGAGCCCGGAAACAGTTAACACAAATGTGCAACAGGCGGCATTGACTATAATTGCATGCTGAAAAATTATAGTTGTTGCAGATTTGTGACCTGCCCAGGTACTTGATAGGACGGCCGAGTTTGTCTACAGTTGCCTGCTGCTGGGCAACAACCAATGGACATGGGATAGGAGCAGAAGGATTGGACCTCGGTGTACTTGCTGCATTATGACACCATTCGCCTGTGTGGTAGATGGACTGGCATGATGAACATGCTGGAGCTTTTAGCCCAGCGAAGTGCCTGCAAAAGATCTCTGTATCGATGTTTGCCCAGTTGGTGGTGAACTGAAACTGGCTGAGGGCCGCTGCAGCCTTCGCGGAAAATGAGCAATGATATTCGTAGAAGCCAAAGCCGCTGTATTTGTAGCCTAGCTCCGTGACCCTAAACAAGTATAGGTCCAATTCTTCCCTCCTATCCGGTCGTACAGAACAAATGATGTCTCGGTACAAACTAAAGGCAAGTACAAATTCTGGTATAGTCAGTTTCCTACTCAGCCTAAGGTCGCGACCCTTCAGGACGACCCTATTGTCCAACAGGTCACGAGTGGCGATCAGCAGGGAAGCTAGGTTCACGTCCCTCCCATCGAGAATGTCCTTTTTGATGTTGGCCGGGAAAAAATTAGCTGGCGTGACATTGGGCACTGAAACAAAGTTACCTGAAGTACTAGCCACGGGGTAGTTACGATCGGTAACAGTGCAGCAGGTGAAGCTAAGCCAGAGACCCTTGACTCCACCGACTCCAACCTAGATTGTACACTAGACATGGAGGACGTGAGACTATTGAGCATGACGTGGAGTTGCGTCAAGGAGGTTTGAACCGTAGCCATGGAAACTTCTTGGTGACTCGGCTCTACGGGGGTGGACACCAGTAGCCGATACAACTCCGCCTTCTGGGCCGCGGCCGGGAAGGGAATGCCTCTCTTTGTTAACTCAGACATGAGTTTAGGCACAGTCCAATTGCGCAGAGAAGGAATACTCCCAGATTCGGATACCCTTGAACCAAAATCTTCACCAGAAGCATCCACAACATCCGATATGTGCGACATGACCAGACTGTTAAAACAAGCAAAATTTACGGGACGTCACCATCACAATCTAGTGACCTGCTGACTACACCCGTGAAACACAGATACCACCACCGTCACTGCAGAACCATCATGCAAGAAAAGAAAACCGCCTCTGGTGAAACCAGACAGCTGAGGCATAGTGGGAAGCAGAAAACGTGTAAAGTCTGTAGAGAGGACCTTACCAAAAGGAACGGGACATGATGTCAGTATGAAGGAAACCGGTAATGACCGAAGCGGAACCTGACCAGCTAAAGGAATCAGAATAATTTTTATTTTTATTTTTTTTCACCGTCAGTTTATATCAATCCTACCTAGAGTGTCGCCACCTTTAAGCACGGACACCCCTGCCATCCACGTGATTGTAACCATTACGGACACACTGAGCATCAACGGCGGTGCAACTGATGTCAGCTGAATGGCAAAGGGGCCCATGCAAAACGGCGGGTACCTGTGTGCTCCAACTCTGCTAAATTGAAATGAGAGCGTAATGCTACATCAATAAGAACACTCCTCCCCCCCCCCCAAATCATAAAAAAGGACAAAGCTAACCCCAATGACATCTGGAATGTGCAAAAATGACATAACATGGTGCATGGTACTGAGTGCTATCCTCTAATACCTCCAACAAGACCACTATAAGGCATCTTCCCCCTACCTAACTAACAGCACGGCGCCCCGTGCTAGACTCATGGGTCATGCTTTGAGTGTTGACACACAATATTGGACAGCTCACCATACCAACCCACTAAAAACCTGCCCTGCCCCTCTCCCCCCCCCCCCCCCGTTTCACCCCTAAAACCTCCCCAACAGCCAAAAAAGAAATCCTGCGCATTGCCAAAAATATATGTGAACGGAGTCCCACTGACTCCTGCTACCTGCGTGCAAGTCACGTGGGAGCGGGGCGTGCTGCCGCTCCGGTGTGGGGATGTCCCTTCCATACCTTGAAGGGACCGACCCCACCGACCGGACTGAAGATGCGCCACTGCGATGAGGCAGCTTACCCTTACCTGGCACCCAAGCCGCACGGACGCTCGCTGCTGCTGCTGTGACGGAGGAATCAGCTGACCGGAAGGCCGAAGGAGGACTTCCGCTGACGTCGACCTGCCGGCTGGAAACTGGAACGTTGAATGCGAATGCTGCTGCCGTCCGTACCCCCACGATAGAGGTGAGCAGCTGATATAGGCCAGGGCGCCCCTCCCACAAATGCAGGCCTTGCTACATATTTTTTAAAACATTTTTTTATTCCACTGTAACAATTTGGACTATTTTGTCATGTCAATTACATAAAATTTCAATTAAAATCCATTTAAATTCCAGCTTATAATGAAACAAAACAGGAAAAACACAGTGGGAGTGAACACTTTTGCAATACACTGTATGTTAGTTTATGAACAAGGTTTAAAGTATCGTGAAAAGAATGCAGTTTTAGGACACCAAATAGCTGCCTACACGGCATATAACATGGCTGATAGTACTTGAGATAGTCATGTGTTGGGTAATTTACTTACTATATAGTTAATGGTGATTCACTATAGAAATCTTCAAAATTTTTGCTTTGAAGAAGGGTGTTGCTGGAATAATAATGGTATTGCCTGTGCACAGTCACACAGCTGATAATATATCCACGTCTCCCACATAATAATCAAAGCATTGATAAGGTGAAAACAAAGAATATGGATGTCGATCAACAGAGAAATCCTTACAGACTGGAATAGCAACCATTTACTGTATTACTTGCCTCGGTATATTTGTGGATCTTTACACAACTCAAAGTTTTATACACAAGTTGTACTACAAGCAAAAGTAGACTAAAAGCGGTTGTCTCACTTCAGCTAATAGCATTGATCATATAAAAAAAGTTAAAATGAGAGGAATCCACATGATCGTGGGGGAAAAAAAAGTAAATTTTTTCCCCTACGATCATGTGGATTCCTCTAATTTTAACTTTTTTGTATTTTAATTGAGCTTAATAAAGGAAATATAATTTATTTATTTTGTGGATGATTTTGTTAAGGGCTTCAACACTAATATAGTGTGTAGGTTTAGATGAAATTCCTGGGTGTGCCCGGAAAATAGGTCTGGTTGGTATAGGATTAATGGCATTTATCATGTAGAGAAAGTTAATACAAGATACTTACTAATGTATTGTGATTGTCCATATTGCTTCCTTTGATGGCGTGATTCATTTTTCCGTCACATTATACACTGCTCAAGCCAGCAAAGGAGGCAATATGGACAATTACATTACGTTAGTAAGTGTCTTGTATTAACTTTGTCAACATGATGTTATTTACTGAAGTGAGACAATCCCTTTAAAGGAGGGAACATGGGGCAAACCCCTATAATAAATGGCCCTTCGGTAATTTAATCCGGCCAACAAAGAGCATGTTGCTCTCTCTCTCTCTTTCAAATCAAATCAGCTTTATTGGCAGGACTAAATACATTTTAGCATTGCCAAAGCAAGTGGGAAATAATTGGGTAGGGTTGGGGGTGGGGACATGTCCAGGGTGGGGGTATAGGAGTCCATGGTATATCAGGCTCCTCTCAGTCTATGGCAGGCAGTAATATATTGTGCTGCTATGGCCGTTGTGTTATCCTCTTCCCCCAGCAGTATGGAGAGTCTCTCTTCCTCCTCCATGGAGGTGAAGTCTGGGCAGAGATCAGACAGTCTCCTGAAGTAAGTCTCCCTCACTGCTGAGTATTTGGGGCACCGCAGCAGGAAATGAGCCTCATCCTCCACGGTCTCCTGGTCGCACTGCTGGCACTGTCTGCTCTCCCTGGGCATGTACCTCTGTCGATGACGCCCAGATTCAATGAGCAGGCTGTGGGTGCTCAGTCTGTACCGGCTCAGGATCTGTCGGTCTTTTGGATTGGGGAGTTTCTCCAGATATGGGGCCAGTTTGTACTCCCTCTGCAGGCTCTGGTATACTGTCAGCTTCTGTGATGTTTGTATGTCGTTCCTCCAGACGCTGATATACTCCTCTTTGTACTTGTGTATCGTCTTCTGGATTTCGCCCTTTGTCAGGCTATATTGGTTGGTGGCTTGGGCAGGCTGGGTTTGGGTGACTTGTTGCAGGGTGCTTTGTTTTTCTGGGGGCTTCTTGGTGTAGCAAGGCTTTGTGATGGTAGGAGCTGGGACTGCTGTTCTCTCGAGGCCTAAAGGAGTTCTTACTGACGCAAATAGGTTCATGACATCCATAAATTTCAGTTAAGACGCCCTGACGCATGTGCTGCTACTAGTGTTGAGCGAATTGAGCTTCGGATCATCGATCCGGTCAGACACTTCGATTATAATGCTGTCTCTGTTCAACCGAAGTTGCGCGAGACTTTGGTAATTTGATTCGGTATTCATTTCTGCATCTATCAAAACACTTATAATTTGAAATCCGAAGTCGTTTGTGGTACTGGCTGGTACCTCAGTACCAAACCCGTCTTTGAGTTTAAAGATGCATTAATGAATTCTGAATTAATTCACCAAAGTCTCACACAACTTCAGGTGAAACAAATTTTTGCCTACATGGAGGCAATACATTTTAATGCTGTACGGAGACAGGTCTCAGACAGCATTAAAACCGAAGTGTTTGAACGGATCGACTTTGCATCTCTGATCTGAAGCTCAATTCACTCAAGCCTAGTAGTGCTGATCGCGAATATTCTAATCGTGAATTTTTATCGTGAATATCAGCACTTCGAGAATTCTCGAAGATGTAGAATATAGTGCTATATATTCGCAATCGCGAAAATTCTAGATGTATTTTTTTCATCAGTAACCTCCCTTCTTGCTTGTGGGCCAATGAGAAGGCTGCAATATCTTTGTCAGAGCTTGGCAACCAATAGGAAAGTTGCCTACCCCTTTACTATATAGAACCTCCCCAGCAGCCATTTTCTGCTATTTTTTTTTTTGCAGTTCTGAGATAGAGAGCAGTGACATTGCTGTGCTCTGTGCTTTCATCTGGATCCTATTCCTTATCCAATTACATTAGATAGTTAGTTAGCTCATATATATAATACAGATAGTTAGTAGGAGATAGTCAGTGTAGGTTAGATAGTGATATAGTGTAGCTGATAGGTTCCAGTGCAGGGTGTTAGGTAGTGTGATAGGAATTACTGTTTCTCTGCTGTCCATACATACATGCTACAGACATAGTGCTGTGATGTCACAACAATACTTCACCCCCAATCAGTAATATCTACTCAGACCTGATAAAATGTGAAGTTGCATGTATTGCGCAAAAAATATGCACATCATTAGTGCCGATTTGCACAATTGCGAAAATAATGACTGGAGATCACAAATTCTAGAATTCACAAATTTATTGCGAATATTATGCCGAAAAATTTGCAAGATATTGCGAAAACAAATATTGCCCATGCCGCTCATCACTAAAGCCTAGCGGCTAATTCTCCAATATGTGGCTGCGATAAGGTTATCAGGTAGAGTCCAAATTTCAAAGGTGGAAAGACATCCCCTCCCCATTCCCTAACAAAAAGCAAATTATCTTATCTAGGAGTCTCTAACTCTGAATTATTTGGAGACCTTATATTGTGAACATAGCCTTCAAATAAAAGCAAAAAGAACTAACAATTGAAACGTCTGTCCCCTGCTAATTACATCTAGAGCCCTATATTGAGACACTCAAAATATGGGCACAGAAACAAGTTGTGAAGGTCTGGCATGTTTTACATGGTGTCTGAAAAGGTACAGGAGGGGTGTAAATCTCACCTAGTCTTCTTAGATTGGGAGATAAAAATAATCAGGGAAATATAGGTCCCCTCAGTGAATTGAAGTTTGCTAAGGTCTTTTGTAAATTTATATTTTGTATGGAATAGCAGGTAGGATTGGTAGTGGGTCCTGCCATTCCCTCCCCACTCCAATACACCACTTTCACCTAGCCCACAATAGCCCCAGTGCAGTTGCTGGGGTTTATTACTGGGGGATAAATACAGGGCTGGAAGGCTCAGTAGAAGTGCAAATGCTTGCTGTAAAAAGCCTGATTTGCTGGTTATAACTTAGGGCTCATGCACACGACCGTATGCCCTCCGAGACAAACGGTCCGTGAGCGGGCCATATGTCCCAGAGCGGCATACATCGTGCGCACAGGAGCACACAGCATCATAGTAACCTATGATGCTGTGTGCACAATGTATGCCGCCCCCGGGACATATGGCCCGCTCACGGACCGTATGTCTTGGAGGGCATACGGTCGTGTGCATGAGCCCTTAAGTTTAGTTGGAGCCCAGATGGGCAGGTATTTTGTTGTTGTTTCTATTTGCTACCTGAGAATTGCTCAAAGTGAATTTTCAACTTTGATGCCACTGTGTTGTTTTAGAACAAAATCAACCGTAGGGCTCGTTCACACTACCGTGTGAAGCCCGTGCTGTGGACCGCAAATTGCGGACCGCAAATTGCGGTCCGCAATGCGTGGGCACGGACCGTGTCCCACCGCATAGGGATCATGGACCCATTCACTTGAATGGGTCCCCGATCCCTCCGTTCCGCAAAAAGAACCCCAGAGGAGGCACAGAACGGAACCCCAGAAAACACTCCCGTAGTGCTTCCATAGTGCTTCCGTTCGCATCTCCAGATTTGCGGACCCATTAAAGTGAATAGGTCCGCATCCGTGATGCGGAATGCACATGGAACTGTGCCCGTGTATTGCGGATCCGCAAATGCTGTCCGCAATCTGGCAACGGGCAGCACACGTTTGTGCGAACGAGCCCTTATTTGGACTTTTAATCCTCTGAAGCCTGCGGGTTCTGTCATAGGTTGTTGGCTTGGAAGAGAAGTTGTAAATGAGGTTAAGCAGCAATAAATCTAAGGTAATGGGAAGGGAAAATACATGCCAAGAATACTTATGCATAATAAAGCAAAAGTTTCCTGTAAATGTCACTCAACAAAGCAGGAATGTAGGAAACAGTCCCCAGAATTAGTTCCCTTTCGCATTTTAAAACCAAACATATACACCAGATCTGTATTGCTCCCACATTGAGATATAAACCACGGAAGGTAGGAGAACAAATTATATAATAAAGCAACCAGACCCAGTCATGATATGAAAAGTGTGTGCAGACTTGATATACACTCACCTAAAGAATTATTAGGAACACCATACTAATACGGTGTTGGACCCCCTTTTGCCTTCAGAACGGCCTTAATTCTACGTGGCATTGATTCAACAAGGTGCTGATAGCATTCTTTAGAAATGTTGGCCCATATTGATAGGATAGCATCTTGCAGTTGATAGAGATTTGAGGGATGCACATCCAGGGCACGAAGCTCCCGTTCCACCACATCCCAAAGATGCTCTATTGGGTTGAGATCTGGTGACTGTGGGGGCCATTTTAGTACAGTGAACTCATTGTCATGTTCAAGAAACCAATTTGAAATGATTCGAGCTTTGTGACATGGTGCATTATCCTGCTGGAAGTAGCCATCAGAGGATGGGTACATGGTGGTCATGAAGGGATGGACATGGTCAGAAACAATGCTCAGGTAGCCCGTGGCATTTAAACGATAGCCAATTGGCACTAAGGGGCCTGAAGTGTGCCCAGAAAACATCCCCCACACCATTACACCACCACCACCAGCCTGCACAGTGGTAACAAGGCATGATGGATACATGTTCTCATTCTGTTTACGCCAAATTCGGACTCTACCATTTGAATGTCTCAACAGAAATCGAGACTCATCAGACCAGGCAACATTTTTCCAGTCTTCAACAGTCCAATTTTGGTGAGCTCGTGCAAATTGTAGCCTCTTTTTCCTACTTGTAGTGGAGATGAGTGGTACCTGGTGGGGTCTTCTGCTGTTATAGCCCACCTTTATTTCCCATTCTGACATTCAGTTTGGAGTTCAGGAGATTGTCTTGACCAGGACCACAACCCTACATGCATTGAAGCAACTGCCATGTGATTGGTTGACTAGATAATCGCATCAATGAGAAATAGAACAGGTGTTCCTAATAATTCTTTAGGTGAGTGTATTTGTCTAATTGTGAGCCAAATAACTCAGTTGTCAATGGTGATCTTATATTCCATGGCCTATAACTTCTGTAATCTTAACCCCTAAGGACAGAGCGATTTTCAATTTTTGTGTTTTCCTTTTTTAATCCCAGCCTTCCTGGAGCCATAACTTTTTTTATTTTTCTGTTTATATAGCCGTATGAGGGTTTGTGTATTGTGGGAATGCAGTTCCACCATATTTTTATGGGTATCGTTTTACAGAGTTCACTACAGTGGATATATAAAGTCTACACACCCCTGTTAAAATGTCAGGTTTCTGTGCTGTAAAAAATGACAAAGAGAAATCATTTCAGAACTTTTTCCACCTTTAATGTGACTTATAAACTGTACAACTCAATTGAAAAACAAACTGAAAACCTTTTAGGTAGAGGGAAGAAAAATTCTAAAAATAAAATAATATGGTTGCATAAGTGTGCACACCCTTAAACTAAATACTTTGTTGAAGCACCTTTTGATTTTATTACAGCACTCAGTCTTTTTGGGTATGAGTCTATCAGCATGGCACATTTTGACTTGGCAAGATTTGCCCACTCTTCTTTGCAAAAACACTCCAAATATGTCAGATTGTGAGGGCATCTCCTGTGCACAGCCCTCTTCAGATCACCCCACAGATTTTCAGTCGGATTCAGGTCTGTGCTCTGGCTGGGCCATTCCAAAACTTTAATCTTCTTCTGGTGAAGCCATTCCTTTGTTTATTTGGATGTATGCTTTAAGTTGTTGTCATGCTGAAAGTTCCTCTTCATGTTCAGCTTTCTAGCAGAAGCCTGAAGGTTTTGTGCCGATATTGACTGGTATTTGGAACTGTTCATAATTCCCTCTAGCTTAACTAAGGCCCCAGTTCCAGCTGAAGAAAAAAATCCCCAGAGCATAATGCTGCCACCACCATGCTTCACTGTGGGGATGGGGTTCTTTTGGTGATGTGCAGTGTTGTTTTTGCGCCAAACATATCTTTTGGAATTATGGACAAAAAGTTCAACCTTGGTTTCATCAGACCATAACACCTTTTCCCACATGCTTTTGGAGACTTCAGAAATGTTTTTGCAAAATGTAGCCTGGCTTGGATGGTTTTCTTCGTAAGAAAAGGCTTTCGTCTTGCCACTCTACCTCATAGCCCAGACATATGAAGAATACGGGAGATTGTTGTCACATGTACCACACAGCTAGTACTTGCCAGATATTCCTGCAGCTCCTTTAATGTTGCTGTAGGCCTCTTGGTAGCCTCCCAGACCAGTTTTCATCTCATCTTTTCATCAATCTTGGAGGGACGTCCAGTTCTTGGTAATGTCACTATTTTCTCCACTTGATGAAGACTGTCTTCACTGTGTTCCATGGTATATCTAATGCCTTGGAAATTCTTTTGTACCCTTCTCCTGATACCTTTTAACAATGAGATCCCTCTGATGCTTTGGAAGCTCTCTGTGGACCACGGCTTTTGCTGTGGGATGCGACTAAGAAAATTTCAGGAAAGACCAACTAGGAAAGACCAAATGATGGCAGGTGTATGCTGACTCCTATTTAACATGATTTTGAATGTGATTGCTTAATTCTGAACACAGCTACATCCCCAGTTATAAGTATAATTTTTTTTTCCCCATTATGGCGTTCACCATACAGGATAAATATATTTTAATACTTTGGGCATTTCGGGAATTGGCGGTGCTAATTATGTTTATTTATTTTCATATTTATTATGGGGAAAGGGGGGTGATTTGAATTTTTATATATATTTTTTATAATGTTAAAAACTTTTAAAACTTTTTTTAACATATTAATTCTCCTTAGGGGACTTGAACATGCGATCATTAGATCACTTATTCCATAGATTCATCTGTTACTATAGAGCACTGCAACATGGGCCTCCATAGCAAATATCGCTGCGGTAGCCTCGGATCCTTCAGAGGCACTGAATGAACCGCTCCACTGACTGCCGTGCAAAAGCGCCGTTCAGGCCCCAGGAGCGCAGCGCTCCTGGGAAAGCTGCTTCAGATGACTCTGAGGAACTAAATGTCTGTGTGTTGGCAATAATGCCTATCGCAGACATTAGCCCCGAGTCTCTGCTATGTGAAACAGCAGGCAACTGTCAGCTTTGGCGCTTGCTCCTCTCCAGAGTGGGTGTTATCTTTAAAGACCACTATACTGTGGATGTCCTAAAGGGGTTAAAAAAAACACAGGGAAACAAGGCCCACCAAACTTCTGGTCTCTCCACAAAGCTTTTACTGCATACTCACAAGAAGATAAATGATAAAAGTGTGTAAAATCACACACAGATGCCAGAAGCTGCCTAATGGTGCTACTGGCCTGACCTGAGAACTGCAATTAAGCTTGCAAAACCTGAATCAGGCCAGTAGTACCAGTAAGGGCTCATGCAATACACGGGCACCGGCCGTGTGCACCCTGCATCACGAATACTGACCCATTCACTTGAATAGGTCCACAATCTGTGAGATGCGGTGCGGAACGGAAGCACTAAGGAGATGTGAACTCAGCTTAACCTGTGTTCTCTGAAGAATTTCTACAAGACTGTTTGTTTTAGGGACATGCAGAAAGTCCTGCAGATTGGCAAGCAGTTGGGTAAAGAATATCTTCTATTTACCTTTATAGTGTGCCTTTAACCCTTTCTACCCTGGGCCAGTTTTCACCTTCCTGCCCAGGCCATTTTTTGCAAATCCGACCGCGGTATGGACCGCGGTATGGAAAGGGTTAAACGGCTGACATCTGCACAGATGTCAGCCGTTTATACCAGGGTGTCAGCAATGTGCTGGCACCCTGGTATAACCACTAGACGCCAACGATTATTGAAGGGGAGGCGGGCGGGGGATCGCGATCCCGCCTGCCGCAACGCCCCCACCGCCTGCGACACCCCCCCTGCACCACCCACCGCCATCAAATCGTGCAGGGGTGCAAAATCTCTAATTTAGACACTCTAAAGTTTCTGATCCCCGCGGTCAGGGACCGCGGGGATAAGAAACTGCAAAAAGCGCAGCAAACCGCAGGTCTGAATTGACCTGCGGCTTTCTGCGATCGCCGATACGGGGGGGTCAAATGACCCCCCCCTGCGTTGTTACGGGATGCCGACTGAATGATTTCAGCCGGCGTCCCGTTCCGATTAACCCCCGCGGCGCCGGAATTCCGATTTTAAGTCAGGACGTACCGGTACGTCCTGGGTCCTTAAGGACTCGGGAAATACGGCGTACCGGTACGTCCTATGTCCTTAAGGGGTTAAGTTTTACAAAATAATAGCATTTTTTAAACCAAAAAAATGATGTTTTAGTGTATCCAAAGTGCGAGAGCCTTAGCTTTTTTTATTTTTTTAGCGATTTTCTTATGTAGGTGCTCTTCTTTGCGGGATGAGGTGACTGTTTTATTGGTATCATTTTGTGGACATACGCCTTTTTGATTGCTTGGTGTTGCACTTTTTGTGATGTAAAGTGACAAAAATGTTTTATTTTTATTTTTTTATGGTGTTTAATCGGATGGGGTGGATCATGTGACATATTTATAGAGCCAGCCATTACGGACGCGGATACCTAAAATGTGTATTTTGTTTTGTTTTTCTTTATTATAAAATCAGGGGAAAAGGGGCTTTTTTCTTTTTTCACTTGAAACTATATATTTTTTATTAAAAACACTGTTTTTTACTTTTTTTTAAACTTTATTACATCTGTATTGTAATGCATTGCCTGTTAGTGGATTGCACTGAGTAATACACTAACAGGTTGTGCAAGGCATTGGGCAGCCTCTGCACGGCATCGGGCTGCCTTCTCACCCATCGGGTCCCCACCAGCAGTTCTTCAGTGTGTTCATGAAGACTGGATTTAAGCATTTAACCTTGTGATTTCGGAAGAATGGTTTACACATCAAACGCATCATGTAAAGCACTTCAGGAACCTTTGACAGGTAAAAATGTCTAGACTTTTGCCTCTCCCTGTATAACAGGACTGTGGAACAGATACCATAAGGTAGGAAAGTCTTGGTTGGGATGACTTGGTACAAGTGTCACTGTGATATTACTTCAGGAGTCCAGGGCAGATTGTGTAGGGATTCCGTCCATGTTATTTCTGTTCTTTCTTTTCCATTTTTTGCATTAGTAGGACAGCAAGGGTGTTACTAGAGTATGCTGGGCCCCATGCAATGCTTTTAAATGGGGCCCCCATACCTCGTACAATGCTGTTCTTCTAAATGGGGCCCTTATTCCACACTTTTTAAATGACCCCAAGCTCATTCCAAAACCCCTTCCCCAGGGGACATGGATAATGGGCCCTCACACTTGGCTTCTCGTGTGTTCAGGGAAGTGACTGGGACAGGAGGAGAAGGGAGATCACCTCAGATTTCCAGGTGAGCAGCACTTACATGAAGCAGAACTCTCATCACATCATGTGGCCAGGACCAGGGCACTACCTTTGGTTCTGCCTCCGCACCCCAGCACACAAAGGGCCAGATTTATTATTACCATATGCCACAAACACTGCTTGTTTATGACTTTTTTAACGGCACTTGCGCAAAATTTATTGCACAAATGGCGTTTCTCCACCGGCCTCGCCACTTTCCCAAAAAGAGGGCTTGTGGAGGGAGGGGGTGGGTCTGGTGTTCCCACCATATTTATCATCTTCTACTCCAGTTTTCTGGCATAGAAGAACACTGAAATCTATTTCAGTCCAGACCGCATGATGCGATGAGAGAACCGTCTATCACCTGGTGATCCCCCCAGTCCCCGAAGAGATGAGATGGTTGCAACCCCCGAGAACGCAATAATTACCCCACTGTAAAATAGTGTTCTGCCATCATGTATATGTGGCGAGATCGATGGGTGAATTATCGTTTTAACTTATGGATGGTGCTGTCATCCTGAATGGCATTAACAGCACCATTAATACTACCGTGCTACTAACCAGTCAAGGACTTACGCCTTTCCATGATCCTTGGGTTAATTCCACGGTTTTTAGGGCCTGCAGAGTAAATATTAGCATTCTCGTAATTCTTTCTGGAAATGTAATCATAAGGCATGTCCCTGCATACTACCCAATCAGTGCTGTCAGTATCAGACTGTCTAGGAACACACAACTTTAAAAGGGTAATGTTAAAGAGGACTTTCGTCAGGCTAGGTCTAGTCTAATTATTATAGGGCGGCCCCCCACTGATGCCATAGCACTTTTTTTCCCCTACAGAACCCCCTTTTTGTCCGCTGTTGGCCCTGTATATTTTGGCGCCTTATATTATAATGAGGCGACCTGGCTATACTAGGCGGAGACTTGTATTTTCCCTGGGAGTAGTTATCTTCTCCCTGGCTGTGAGCGCATCCAACCAGAGAGCCATGGCATCAGTGGGGGCCGCCCTATAAGGTAGGATAATAATTAGACTAGAGCTAGCCTGATGACAGGTCCTCTTTAACACCCAGTTATCAATTTATTCATAAATATTCAGGAGAATAAAGGAGGAACATCACAAAATAGAGTGAGAAAAGATGCTTCAGAATTTTTATTTCATGGGGAATTCAATATTTACTAAAACCGATACATAAATTTTTGGGGGGGAATTTGATATTGATAACCTATCCGCAGGATAGGTCATCAATATCTGATTTGTGGGGGTCTGACTCTCTGCACATCCGATCAGCTTTTTGAAGTGGTCGCAGCGCTCCAGCAAGGTCACAATCATCGGTCACATGGCCTAGGTGCAGCTCAGCCCCATTCAAGTGAAAAGGCCTGAGCTGTAATACCAAGGACAGCAACTGTACAATGTACGGCGTTGTGCTTGCTAAGCTTTGAGGAGGCCACATTGTTCTTTGGAGTGCTGCGGCCTCATTAAACAGCTGACCACTAGGGTTGCCAGGAGTCGCATCAGAGTTTGCAGGAGGGCTGGAGAGCACCTTCTGCCATCATGCATAGTGCAGAGACACACAGGACCAACACCAGGTGTCATGTATAGGGCGCTATTAGATACTATTTCCGTTCCGTGGAACCTGCCCTACTGCCGTTCTTTACTCAATTAGGAGATATATTGTTCCAACAAGATAATGCCCACACAATGTGCTCTTTAGGGTGTCTAGCCGCTACCTTGCCCAGATATCTCCCCCACTGAGGATGTCCGGGACTGGATGGGCCGATGGACCTCTGATGCCCGCACTACACAATGTGTTCATAATGGTATCCAGCAGCTGCCCTGCCAGCTCGATTGCCAGACCCCCCGTCCCCATTGAAAATGTCTAGTGCTAAATGGGCCGATGGATCTCCCATGCACACCAGCCAGCCACCTTGGCTGAAGTTTTAGACCCAGTTCACAATTTGCATTTTGATACAGTTTTACCATGTAGGAGTACAGCATAATAGGAGAACTATCCAAGAAAACTAGATGGGACACATTTTCTAAATACTGGCGTTTTACACTTCATTAGTGTAAGATGTGCCAGAGGTCTCTTATTAAATTTGTCACATCTTGTGTTGTCTGTGCGCCTCAAAATGTGACACAATTACCAAAAACCTGGAATAATTTATGCCAACTAGGCTTCAGTTCTAAATTATTCCAGGTTTTTGGTAATTGTGTCACATTTTGCCATATTGTACAGAGCACTGTGGACTCAGACCAGCACATGAAACACCGGTCTTAGTAAGATATTACATAAGAAATCTAAAACGTAGGAAAAGTCCAGCTTCCAATAAAACTGAGGATCTATTTGGATGTGAGGATGAATTCAAATGTGTATAACTGGTAGCACCATCTATGCATTTTAGTACGTTGCTTTTAGAATTCCAGAATTCCCCTTTAATTGGTACAATTCATTCAACCTTCTTCTAGGTTGACCCATTCCATGCCCATAGAAGGTCTGCGCCACTTACAATGTTTTCTTCTGGGAGTGAAAAACAACCTTATAAAAAGTTCACCGTTTCCCCTAGATAAGTTTATTGCAGACAGCCCTGTTAGGTGCTGAGTGACTTCTGCTTCTGCAATGATGCCGTAATCACTAGCACAGGAGGTCATATACAAGGAAGATGAATATGTTTTGCAAAGTTTTGTGTCAAAATGCAAATTGCAGCATACAAACCGGATATCAAGGAACACCTCCTTAATTGAACCTAAACAAAAATAAATAAATAAATACAAATCTAAACATTTTAGAGTTTTCCTCATCGGTCTAGTGCTCGATTCTGTTTATTCTCCCAAATTTCGCTGTTCAAAAGTAGCAACATAAAATGGCCACTATCATAGTCGGGAGAAGAAGACTCTGCACTGCAGACCCATGCATGTTTGCCATTAGAAGTCTGGGTGCAATAAGGGACAACTTCTTCGCCACCTTCACTCCTGTGGCTAGTCAGACAAGGCCCAACAGCCACTCCGTCCATTTCCTACAATGTCACTTTATATAATGTAATTGTATAATACTCTTGAGTGGGTGGGTCCCCAAATCAGCAGCTTCCCTTGCTTCCTCTATAGCTACGCCCCTGGACAAGCTCTATAAGAGATGTAATGGCTGCTATTTCCCACCTAGAAACAGTATAGCAAATAAATGGCTGAACAGAATTTTTTAAAACTTCAGCAGCAAAGAAGAGCAGGGCAGGAAATGTAGACCGCAGATCTCACAGTTATATAAAAATATGAAAATTTTTATTTTTTGCTTAAAAAAAGCACAGGGTGTATAACATGTTAACTTTAGGCCTCATGCACACGACTGTATATGGGATTCACATTTTTTGAGGTTCGTATACCTTTCCCATTCATTTCAATGTGGTCCGATTCTGTATGTCAGTTCTGCAAACGATAGAACATTCCTAGCCGCAAAATGCAGTCCATGGCTCCATTTAAGTCAATGGGTCTGCAAAAAACACAGATGGCTACACAGCTCTCTCTCCTTACTTACCCATACATGCTTGTTTCATGTCTATGTTTTCATTAGGCCTCCGGCACACAAGCGTGTGCACCTTGGGGCCGCAATACACGAACACAGACCATGGGGAAGCCGCAGCGGATCGCAGACCCATTCACTTTAATGGGTCCGCGATCCGGCCGTTCCGCAAAAAAGATAGGACATGTTGTATCTTTTTGCAAAACGGAAGTACGGGACGAAACCCCACGGAAGAACTCCGTAGTGCTTCCGTAGGGTTCCGTTCCGTGCTTCCATTCCGCATCTCCGGATTTGCGGACCCATTGAAGTGAATAGGTCCGCATCCGTGAGGCAGAATACACACGGAACGGTGCCTGTGTATTGCGGATCAGAAAATGCGGTCCGCAATACGGCAACGGGCAGCACATGTTCGTGTGCAGGAGGCCTTAGGGAGAGAGGCTTATCTCCCAGGAACACAAACACCCCACTATCAGTAGTAGCCACAAAGTATAAGGATGACCTTTGTTAAAAAATTCTAAGTCAGGCACAACATGATGTTAAAGCTCCTAGAGAAAGAGCAATGTTACGGCTAAAATGTTTTAGTCCCTATGTTGTTCTCTCTCTAGGAGCTTTAAAGAGGACCTGTCACCGCTCCTGACATGCCTGTTTTAATAGCGTCATGCATTCCCTATGTAATAGCAATTCTGGAGCCTCTATTCTTATGACTCTATGTTGTGCCATTCTTGTATCATTTCTACTGGAAGTTATGAATGAATTGCTAGCAGTCTCCAGTAAGGCTACATTCACACGTCAGTATTTTCCTATATCCCGATTTTCGGTCCGTTTTTTGCGGATCCGTTGTTCCTGAAAATGTTTCCGTATGTCATCCGTTTTTTGCGGATCCGCAAAAAACGGAAACATGCATACATTTCAATAATCAAATAAAGTTGTTTGGAATTCATTGAAAAAAAATTGAAAAAAAAAAATTTGAAAAAAATTTGTTATGTGTTTCCAGGAACGGATTCCGCAAAAAACGGATGACATACGGAATGACATCCGAATGTCTTCCGTTTTTTGCGGATCCATTGACTTTGTATTGTACCAGGATCCGAATTTTGCGGAAAAGAATAGGACACGTTTTATATTTAAACGGACATGCGGAACGGAACAACGGAAACGGACAGCACACATTGTGCTGTCCGATTTTTTCCAGGACCCATTGAAAATGAATGGGTCCAGATCTGGCCCTGATCTGTTCCGCAAAAAACGGAACAGATCAGGAAAGAAAAAACGGGTACAGAGGGGAGGTGACCAGTTGGGGGGGGGGGGGGTGTACCTGCACAGGCAGCACTGACTTTATAGAGCGAGTCTGTGCAGGTACACCCCCCAACTGGTTACCACCCCTCTGTACCCTTACTGGAGACTGCTAGCAAATTATTCATAACAAAAATAACTAAAGGCTGAGCACTCACCACCTGGACCACACAGGGAAACACATAAAACTGAGTTAAAATTGAAGCTTCACGCTGCCCCCCCGACATGTTTCGCCGTGAACCGGCGTCTCTGCCCTAACCCCTGAAGACGCCGGTTCACGGCGAAACATGTCGGGGGGCAGCGTGAAGCTTCAATTTTAATACAGTGCATGTTGCAGCCCTAATCAGCACAAGGGGAATTGAAACACTAGTACTCTCACTATACTGGCAGCGCGCAGCCAGCCAAGCACTAGTGAACAGTACCCCGCACCAAGAAATGTGGCAGTGCAAAACCCAATAGCAAATTGAATAGATGAGTAAGGACTGCGATGCACTGGAATTTTAACATGTAGTTAAGTTAGAAGTAATACTATTAGAAGCATATCAATAAAAGTTAAGTATTAGGTATATGAGTAGGTGCTGGATTAATAGGTGTAAGTTATTCCTCAGGACATTAGTAATTATAAATTTTTTTGTAAAAACACTGCATCCAGTACTAAGGGAAAGTTTAGCTTCGTTGGTAACATTACATGTTACACAAGTTACGATCATCATTTTCACCCAATATTGATGTTTATATATCCCATTAGAAGATCTATAATGCTATGTATTTGAATGGTGACTCCATCTACGCTGCCAACATTTATTACTGCTAATTAACTACCTCAGCCACGGTTTTTCGTTGATTTTAGATTGTATTATACTTTAGTTATTGTAATCTATTGGTTATACCTCAATTATTGTTGTCTTTTAATGATTATTATTTTTATGTCGCTTTATCTGCATTTTGTAGTAATAAATTACTTAAGCGTGATCACTACTCAGTTTTATGCGTTTCCCTGTGTGGTCCAGGTGGTGAGTGCTCAGCCTTTATAGTTTTTTTTTGTTACAATTTTTTATGACTAGGTGAGTCATTAGGCTTAGTAGCACCCAATCCATAGCTATCGACAGAGTGAGCCACCATATTCCTATATTTATACTTTACAAAATTATTCATAACGTCTAGTAGAAATACAGGAATGGCACAACATAGAGCCATAAGAATAGATGCATGGGGTTATTAAGAGGCCTAACCATCGAGAGGGCAGGGCAATTATGTTCTGCCCATGAAGCCAGAAGCTGTTAAAGAAGACAGCTGGCTCATATTCCTTAAACTTGGGTATGGAATGTAGTGGTTAAGTTGACCTGGTAGGCAAGTGGCTAGAGAAGAAAGGAGATGGTGAAATCTGGCAAGAGCTCTACCTGTTGAGCCAGGCATAGACCAATGTAGCTCACTCTTTTCCTCTGCCACATCTGTCAAATTATTACAAGGTGAATTTTTATAACGCATTTGCATTCAGACTTTGAATAATGTTTATAAAGTACTGAATCTATATACAGGGTGGCCCACGAAAAAGTAGCCCACCTCCAACGATCGTATAAGATGAATGAGCAAGTGGATTTATTTTATTTTATTTTTTAATTACCCACAAGTCACAAAAGACAGTGGTCACCGTTCAGTTCTCTGCATCTTTGGACACGTCGGATTCTCTCGGCTCAGACGGCTTGCGATGCTGCGGATGGTGTTTGTGATGTTCTTATTGAGTTCATACTGGGGATGTGGATTTTTAGCGGACACTTTATTTTAAAATTTCCCCACAGATTAAAAAATATAAAAAAAAAACACATGTGGACAAGTTTGGGGAACGTGGTGGCCATAACCCCTTGCTCACAGTTCGCTCCTCCATAAACGTAAAGTTCATGAATCTGTGCCAGTGAGATCCGTGAGGTACAGCATGTTGCCCCATCTTGTTGGAAAAAGCAGGACATTTTTTCTTCTGCAGCATCGGTGGAAGAGCTTCAAGCAGTATCAGCCAACATAATCCAACCTGGCCAAGGATGCAGGGACGTAAACAGGGACTACTTTCAGCAGCTTTTCTGTGGGTAATTATTAAAAACAATTCACTTACTGGTTCATCTGGTCATACCATCGCTGGAGGCGGACTACTTTTTCATGGGCCACCGTGTATAATAAAACCTCTCACTGTATTAATATATAGACCAAAAAAAGCTGAGAAAAGTTGGCAATGTGCATTGAACAGGAGGTTTTCAAGGACTCAAATCAGGCATGAACAGACAAACCAGACAACTCAATTACTGCGTTTTATACTTTAGTGTATTTTAGACAGTAATGGTCAGGGCTGAAGACACTTTGGAATTTTCTGTTAAAAACAAAAACTTCTGCTGATAAAGACTCTTTCATTCGATAGCATTTCTACTTTGGAACAAGCTTAGGCTGTAACAAGAAGACGTCTGCGAAGTTACTCAAGTTTATATTTTTGGTTGATGATTTCATAGCTGCCAACTGGCATTCTTTTAATCAACCATCTGTGTGTCCCATATAATAATACACTCCAAGCTCCAAAGACACAAAGGAAGCTCTAATCATTGGAGCATTTTAAAACAGTACCAATGGACTGAGGTCTACAGAAGAAAGCCATTCAAATGCACCCTTAGGGCTCTTGCAGATTGCCGTGTTTTGGTTCCACACTAACTCTAATTTGTAGTTAGCTGTAATACCGTACTCAAAGGTTTTTGTGGTCATACATTTCCTCCATTTGCCTTTTATATGGGCTATGCTGCACCATATTACACAGATACTCTTACCTAAAAGCACTGCATCTACAATAAAAGACCTCCATAATACAGTGGCACCATACTGCTGCACAAGGTGTGGTTACGGCTGCATGTTATGGAACCAAAGTCAGTCTTGTGTACCACCATACCAGCTGGGAATGAGGCCCAAGCGTCACAGTAGACTGGTGTTTTTGCAATGATTTCCTTTTTGTTAAACTAAGGTTATGCACATGGGAAGGAATAATGCAAGTCACCCGTACATACTAAATGGTAAAACACTGGGTAAGGCCTCTTTCACACTACAGTATGTTGAATTCAGTGTTTTGCGTTCCGTTTTTCACGGATCCGTTGTTCCGTTTTTTTCTTCCGTTGTGGTTCCGTTTCCGTTCCGTTGTTCCGTTCTTCCGTATGGCAAATACAGTATACAGTAATTTCATATTAAAAATTGGGCTGGGCATAACATTTTCAATAGATGGTTCCGCAAAAAACGGAACGGAAACGGAAGACATACGGATGCATTTCCGTATGTGTTCCGTTTTTTTTGCGGACCCATTGACTTGAATGGAGCCACGGACTGTGATTTGCGGCCAAATATAGGACATGTTCTATCTTTTCAACGGAACGGAAAAACGGAAATACGGAAACGGAATGCATACGGAACACATTCCGTTTTTTTGCGGAACCATTGAAATGAATGGTTCCGTATACGGAACGCAAAAAACGGACCGTATACGGAACGCAAAAAACTGTAGTGTGAAAGAGGCCTAACACTGACATGGAGAAGGAGTTAGGAACTTTAGTTGACAGAAAACTAAGCTGTAGAAACCAATGTCAGACAGCTGCTGCCAAGGCCAATAAGATTATGGGGTCCATCAAAAGGGGCATAGATGCCCGTGATGAGAACATAGTCCTACCACTTTACAAATCACTAGTCAGACCACACATGGAGTACGGTGTACAGTTCTGGGCTCCTGTGAACAAGGCAGACAGAGCTGGAGAGGTTTCAGAGGTGGGCAACTGAAGTAATAACTGGAATGGGTGGACTTTAGGGCCCAGAGAGATTATAAAAATTAGGGTTATTCCGTTTAGAAAAAAAGACAACTAGGAGGAGATTTAATAACTATGTATAAATATATCAGGGGTCAGTACAGAGATCTCTCCCTTAATCTATTTATTCGCAGGACTGTGATGAGGGGACATCATCTGCATCTAGAGCAGGGATGGCCAACCTAAGGCTCTCCAGCTGTTGCAAAACTACAACTACCAGCATGCCTAGACTGCCTACAGCAGGGCATGGTGGGAGTTGTAGTTTTGCAACAGCTGGAGAGCCGCCAGTTGGCCATCCCTGGTCTAGAGGAAAAGAGGTTTCTACACAAACATAGAAGAAGATTCTTTACGGTAAGAGCAGTGAGACTATGGAACTCTCTGCCTGAGGAGGTGGTGATGATGGCGAGTTCACTAAAAGAGTCCAAGAGGGGCCTGGATGTATTTCTGGCGTGTAATAATATTACAGGCTATAGCTACTAGAGAGGGGTCGTTGATCCAGGGAGTTATTCTGATTGCCTGATTGGAGTCGGGAATTTTTTCCCCATAAAATGAGGAAAATTGGCTTCTACCTTAGTTTTTTTTTTTGCCTTCCTCAGGATCAACTTCAAGCATAACAGGCCAAACTGGATGGACATGTATTTTTTTCAGTCTTACAAACTATGTTATATAATAGTAGCAAACATTTTAGTGCAAATAAAAAAAATATCTGGATCACTTATCACTGATCTTCTGAGCTGCATCTTCTTTCATCAGGTTTATCATGCTGTTTTCCATCTCCACGCATGCATGATAATGAAGATGTCTTGAGTTTCCTATTGACCGATGTACAGCTTGAAGCTCGTGGGCCACAGTTATCACCTGCCATTTATAGTACCTATAGCAGGCATGGCCAACCTGCGGCTCTCCAGCTGTGGTAAAACTACAACTCCCTCCATGCCCTGCTGCAGGCAGGCTAAGCATGCTGGGAGTTGTAGTTTTGCAACAGCTGGAGGGCCTCAGGTTGGCCATGCCTGACCTATAGTATCTGGCAGAGGGGCCATTGGACCTCTGAGATGCATGGGCTTGGGCTTGACTGCAACTCCTATGGTTACACTTTTGCTTTAACATCGAAAATATTTTTGAGAAAAAAATAAATGCACAAAAGCTCTAATATTCTGTAAGAAGAATGTGAACACAACATTAAATCGGGAACTATACAGCACAAATATTTTATGTTGTGTTCAGGCATGCTACTTGGGACGTTGTTCTTCATCGTCATCTTGGGATACACTTAGGATTCCTTCCCCATCAGCTGTACGTCGCAGCTACTCTACATCTCTTATGTGAAAGCACTGATGTATGAAACAAGTGCAGCAATATGCTGTTATATAATACGTGCATCTGTGAACTTAATTTGCCTGAAATATCCCCGAGGTAAAAAACACGAGGAAGGATTTCACTAAGCAAAACATCACACAAATAGTCTAACCCTACATCCAGCAGAAATATATGTAAAACAAGTATACACAGCCCGGATAATTGGGACAAAAGCCTCAATCTTGGACGGGGTGGTTTTTGTATACAGGGCTTTCGTGAACAGATTACTTTTTTTTTCCCATGTCTGACCTTTGAATCGTCTTCACTCTAAAAGGACAAGATATATTAAGACCAGAATGCGAACACAGGCTTACTGCTAATTCCTTGGCCAGAAGCGGCAGCCTGCTCGTCAACAGATTGAGGTAACATACGTAGATACACACGAGATGGAGCAATATGCTCTAAAGGAAACCGTTAACTCTCTGCTCATCACTTACATAACAGCATTGCTAAAGCAGAGGACAACTGCATACAGGATATCGGGCAGCTACAATATCTGCCCTGGGCTACACTCATACAACAGTGGAAACATGGACATTTTTTTTCTTTATGGCCCCTGATTAATGCCCATCAAAAAAGAGGCATCTGCCCCACAAAAAATATTCAACATTTTTCAAATCAGCATCTGGATCTGAATACTTTTGTAATTGCACATAATTACCAATTTAAAATAAAGTTATTCACTGAAATCTCCGTATAGCGCCACCTGCTGTTTGCTCTTTTTCCAATTTCTCTGTCCTGCTCACAGAGATGGAAGCACACACTTCAACTGCCACCGGTTGCAACTCCCCCTGAGCTGTCAGCTTGAAATAAATCTAGCAGAGCAATGAATGTGGAGATCTCTGGATCCATGTGAGGTACAGGGCTGGTTCTAGCTTTTTTTATTTTATTTTTTAACAAAAAGATTGCCATGTACTATACGATGTCTGAGCTTTGTACATCTTTGCAACACGCTGTTTAAGGCCTTGTTCACATTTCCGTGTCAGTGTCTCGTCCGTGAAAAAACAAAAAGGTACGCGTTTCATCCCTGAAGGATCCGTGGTTGTTCCGTGTGTCCGTTTTTACCACCCGTGTGTCGTCCGTAATTCACCGACATTGCTCAGCTGAAAATTAATTTAAAGAGAATCTCCTATTAAGCCTCATGCACACATCGGTGAAACACGGACCGTGTGATACTGGCCTGGATTTCTTCTGAGTGCATTGCACTCAGAAGAAATCCAGGCCGGTATCACACGGTCCGCGTTTTACAGACGTGTGCATGAGGCTTTAGTCTTCAGTGAAAAACTGCCGCAACACGGATTTGGGTCACCGATTTTCACGGACCTATAGACTTCAATGGGCCCGCCTGGTCTGCATCATGGATCAAAGTAGTGCATGTCCCTGTGATTTTTTTAATGACCCACGGTCAGAAAAAAAATAATTAAATGTGAACAGACATGGGTACGTGTGCGGTCTGCAGAAAATGAAGACAGCACACGTCAGTGAAAAACGGAAATGTTTGGAACACTTTTTAGGTTTCATTATGTATCTAAACTTAAAAAAAAAAAAAAAAAAAAAAAAAATTTTTTAATAACATTGCCTCGTTATAGAAATATCCTGTTTTGTGTATACAGATGTCTGCATCCTAATGTTTACACGCTACATACAAACCTGTGCGTGCTGACCTTGCAGCCATGTGTTATGTCTGGCAAGAACACGGGGCAGACCTAGGTGTGCATGGAAGCTGTAGACAATAAATTATACGATTAGGGAGGAGCGAATCGAATTGTCTCATGAACCAGAGTTCTTCACCTGTGAGGGGCTGTCCCTGCTGCTGAAGACTCTCCCTCGACTTCCGCTACCGGAACTACAACTGCGCATGCAATACTACACTTTGGGGTAGCGGCGTCTGAACAGTTGCTGCTCTGGCACAAGATTGTCGGGGCCGAGTGAGATGTCCAGTCCTGTCAGTCAAATGACGGGGAGATTTATCACCAGCAGGGACAGCCCCTCACAGGTGAAGAACTCTGGTTGATGAAACAATTCGATTTGCTCATCCCAAGACAGGGTATTTTTAATGAAAACTAATTAAAGTTATTTTTATTTTTGATGTGCAAATTTGTTACACATTCTTTAAAGGGGTTGTGCCATAAACTACTTTTCACTCCACCGTTTATTTTCATCAATTTACCTCATTTGCAGTTTTCTCTTACCCCCCATGCTTGAATTCTACCTCCTGGTTTATTATGTGTCTGTTTCCCATCATGCCTTAGGGCAGTGAGATGTGGCAGATTGTGACACTAACCACAACCCTTGTTCTTACCAATGAGGCTTCCTACATTACAAGGCTCCAATGCAAGACGTTACCTACAGCAACTGAAGAGCAAAAACACATTCGTTACAGGGTGCAATGCTAGGCTAATAATTTTTAGAATTAGGCAGTTTTGATAAATTGTGGTATTTGGGTTAAGTGACAGCGGTAAGCAGTATTTGTTGGGCAGAATACATTATTAATTAAAGGCCTTTAGCCTATATCACCTACTAAAAGACTCGTACTTCCATGCTCCCCGCTGCTGCTGTGTGCTGGCTCCTGTTCCTCCATCTTCTGGTCTCCAGCTTGTTTTCTGCTGGCTGGCATCAGTGGCGACGTACTACTTGGGGAAGCTACCACTGAACCAAAAAAGACAACCACATTAGGTTCAGAATAAGTGATCATTGTTGGAGCACCATCTTTCTACAGAAATTAAGGGGTTGTCGGCTTTCCAACACTGATGAACTATCCTCAGAAAAGGTAATCAATATCAGATCGTTGGGTCTGACATCAATCAGCTGTTTGAGGAGACTGCAGTGCTCACTCTCTTCACTGGTTACCTGCTCGATGATTACATTGCAGCAGCAAGCAGTGCAATTACAGCTCCTCTGTCCCAAGTGAGGAGAGGTCAATATTGGAACGGCCCTGTTAGACTAGGAAAGTCTTTCCCAAAGCTGGCTTTGTCAAAGGCTTTTGCTGATCTCTGCCAGTGGCACTAAATATATGGGTCGTGCACAGAGCCACTATACGGTCAATGCTTATCAGGTTTAAGGCACTCACAGGGCTGTATATTAGGAACCAAATGCAAGACTGGCTCCTGTCAGTCTTTCTCCAAAAGGCTTTAAAGAGAACCTGTCACCATGAAACGATGCAATCTCAGGCAGCATGTTATAGAGCAGGATAAGCTGAGCAGATTGATAGTTTTATGGGAAAAGATTAAACAAAAATAGCAATTTATACATTTAATGTCTGCTTTTTCTGAACTCTATTGTACACGGGAGCAGTCTTAGCCGTGACTGACAGCTATCTCTTTATACACACTTACACAGAGAATGCCATCACTAATAACACCTCCCCCGTGTACAACTATCAGTGACTGACAGCTATCCCTGTATACACACTAAGGCTAGTTTCACACTAGCGGCAGGGGACTTCAGCGCTTGAACAGCCTGTCAGGTCCGTCCTGCCGCTAGTTTGTGTGCCCCCGGACTGCCGCTCTGTCCCCATTGACTATAATGGGGGATGGGGCGGAGTTCTGGCGGCAGCACATGCAGAGAGGCGGCCGGACTAAAAGTACTGCCGCTAGTGTGAAAGTACCCTTACACAGAGAATGCCATCATTCACTGATGATAACGAAATGGTCCAAGATTAAAAAGGTATAAATTACATTTAAATTAATGCAATTTAAAGAAGACGACATACTACTAATTCTAGTTATAAAAGTTTATTTTAACAATGTCAAATACAGTAAAAAGGAGAATACTGGATCTTTCAGGAAAGTGCTACACAAGATATAGTATCATAGCCTGTAGGAAAGACATCTTCAAGGCAACACAGGAAAGTAGAATCCAAAAAAATAGCAACCCGAGCGTATAGGCCAAGGAATAAAAAAATAAAATAAAAGTTAATGACTTCACATTTTGCAGCATTTGAAAGGTGTAGTCTTTAAAAAACATTTTCATAGAAAATATTAAAATTGAAGGTGCCAATAAACAGTCTGCACCAGACACAGTGCTGATTAAGTCCCTTTCGCTGATTAACATTAAAAAAGATAAAATAGTCACATCCCAGAGTCCTACCCCCCTGGACAGAAATGGGTAGCAATCATTTACTTTCCCCAGGATTATTATACCAATTTGTGCCAAAAATCATCCAAGCTTCTAACTGTAGAAGCTCAAATCAAGTCTCTAGGTAGGGACTTCGACATGATCAAAGCACGGCCTGTTGGACATGAATCAGAAATAGTACTGGATTTGGTAGTCACTGGTGGAGTAGATTGTGGCCACGTGACTCCAGGCTGAACTGATGTCATGGAAGCTACATAGCCTGATAGGAGCTGGTTTACAATTTCAGAAAGAGAATTCCAGAATGTGATCCTCATCTTCCCTTTATAGACCACGTCATTATGAGCTAAAGTAAAGGCGTATTTCGTGCCGAATGAGCAGGCAATTATTGGAAAGGGACTGTTCCTGACTGATAACGGCCTGCTCGTCAGTGGAGGTGAGAGCTGCATTCACATGCTGCAATCACCTCCACCGTACGTGGATGAACACGATCTGCTGCACAGAAACAACGATGCAGAAAACGTTGCATGAATGATTTATTCATCCGATGAACAAGCATTTTGCCTCTTTCACACGAACAATACAGATTGGTGTCGCGTTTCGCTGCACCGAGCCATTTTGCAAGCAAGTTCAGTCACTTTTGTCTGCCATTGCGTTAAATTTTTTCCACGCGGGTACTATCAGTTTTAATGCGTTTTTCATGCAAGTAAAAATAAAATGAAGGTTTACAAACATCTCCTAGCAACCATTAGTGAAAGAAGCAGAATATAGAACATGCTGCGATTCTCGCGCAACGCAGAAATGGAGAAAAGAAACAGTCATGTGCACAGACCCATTGAAATGAGTCAGGATTCAGTGCGGGTGCTATACGTTCACTTCACACATTGCACCTGCGCAAAAAACTCGCTCGTGTGAAAGGGGCCTTACAGGGACGCATTATCGGGAACATTCATTCCCAATAATCCACCCGACAGTTGTGCATTTAAATAGGCCTTGAAGGGCATTGTTGCGAAAAAGTTTTAATATATGCAGATGAGCCTCTAGGAGCAACGAGGGAGTTACTCTTACACCTAGAGGCTCTGCTCTCTCTGCACTTTGAGCAGACCAGGCAGTGAAAACTGATCCTGAAGCCTCTAGGTGTAATGCCTACGCCTCCATTGCTCCTAGAGGCTCATTTGCATATATTAAAACACAATTTTTCTCAGCAATGAGGGCACATATGAACATAGGACCAACACAGATGCCTTCAGCTGCCGAGCGCACATGTAACAGGTCAGCCGGTGTCATAGGTACAAATCCGCTGATAGAGGTCCCTTGTCATATACAAATGAAGGGGGGGGGGGGGAGAAAGAATGGACTGTGCTTTTCAGATAGCAAAAACCCATATAAACAGACTATTTAGAGACCATGCTAACTAAATATATTTAAGCAAGATGTCCAAATCGTTAAATGGCAGCTTTGGGAAAGCCTCTGCTTTGATAGGCCAGCAAGGTGTAACTGAAGGTGGTCCTAGGAATCGGCCGAATAAAAAAAGCACATTAATGTTGATGGAGGAACAGTGTTTTATGTACATGTAATTTGCCTGGTAAAAGTGATTGACGCTCAGCTGCATGACCAGGTGCCGGAGATGGACCCCACTGAGCATGCATAAAATTATCAATGTATATTCCAATAAATCCACCTCAAGTGATGGTTAGCGTAGACAAAAACTACTGAATCGGCACTTCAGACTTCTGCCATGGGCATCTGTACTATGCAAAATCAGAAATGCATCTGAACTTCTTGTTTTAGGATCCATGGAGGACTGAACAGATACATGTAAAACAATGGACCAATATACAAGGACAATGAACATGATATATTGTCAGGGCAGGACAAAAACACACACACACACACACACACACACACCCCAGACCAAGCATCCATATGTATAACTGGAACATGACGTGTTTCCAAACTGATATAAAATCTGCTTAGTTACTGCAATACAAAGCGGTGAAAAACAACCAGACTAATATTCAGCATACTATAGTATTTTCCACATTTCCCATTAGGGATCGCCATCATCTGTCCGTGTTCTCTGCAATCTGCAACAGACTGTTCATTAATTTCCTTCAGCTTAAAATTGGGTGAAATTTAACAAAGAACAATCGTTTTAGCAGATAGATGAAAAACCATTAGAAGAAGTCAGCCATGTTTAATAATGTAGTCCTATAAAATCTTTTATTTAAAGAAAGCTAGTTCGTGGACAAAAGATCTTTCTTTAACCCCTTAGTGACCACCAATATGCCTTTTTACGACAGTCATTTAGGGCCTTAGGCTGGGCCACTGCAGGCCGGTCTAAGTGCTGCACGGATCTCCCGTGCAGCAGAGAGCGGGGGCTCGGCTCTCACAGCCAGGACCGGAAGGAATTCTGGGGTGTTTAACCCCTTACATGCCACGGACAATGGCGCCCGCTGCATGTAAGCGGTGACAGAGCGAGTAGACTCCCTCTGTCTCCCATCAGCACCCCGCAAATGTGATTGCAGGGTGCCGATGTATGTAAAGGCTGGCTAGGGCCTTGTATAGTTCCCAAGCTTGCCTTGGGCGTTTCCCAGCAGGCTGTGCCACAGATTATTTATTTTAAAAAAAAAATAAAAATCCAATTAATTCGCTTTTCAATAATAAAAAAATTCCAAAAATAAACCCTCCAACATGTTTGGTATCGCCACGTGCATAACGACCCACATTGCATAAATATATGCCCCACAGTGAACACTAACAAAATGAATATGGCAGAGTTGCTAATTTATTCTTAGGCTACTTTTACATTAGAAAAAGTTATGGGTCTTGGGAAGCAGCGATAAAAAAAAAAAAAAAAAAAAAAAAAAAAAAAAATTTTGCAAGTAAAAAGGGGTGGGGGGAGGGGGGGGGGGTTGTTTATTGCACAAAAGTAGTAAAACTTAAAGGAAAAAGAAAACCCTACATTTGGTATCGCGGTAATCGTACTGACCCAGAGAATAAAGATAACTGTAAAATCTCAGTGGCAGTATTGCTGTTTTTCCCCCAACTCTTTCCCAGAAATAGTTAATAAAAGTTAAATCAGAAAGTTACATGTACCCCAAAATGAAACAATTAAAAACTACAACTTGTCCTGTAAAAAATATATCAAGCTCTTATACAGCTAACACAGATGGGAGAAAAAAAAAAAAAAAAAAAAAATAATAAATAAATAAAATATATATATATATATATATATATATATATATATATATATATATATATATATATATATATATATATATATATATATATATATATATATATATATATATATTTTAAAAATAAAGGAAGAAAACACTTGGTCAGTAAGGCCCAAAACAGGCTGATCACTAAGGGGTTCATTTTTTTAATAAAATAATAAATGTTCCCAGAAAGATCCTTTCGTCCATTGCCGGGTTTCTTGAACATGCATGACCAATCTGATCAACTGTAACGGCCAATATGGACCAAAATGTGTATGGCCGCGTCTGTGAGACAATCGCTCACCAGATGTTTGTTCTACTGCTGTTCAACCAACTTCTATGCAATGTGTATGGACACCGTAAAAGTGTTTTTCAAGACTTTTCCATTGATGACCTATCCTTTGAATAGGTCATCAGTAGCTGATCGGTAGGGGTCCGACACCCGGGACCACCGATCAGCTGTTTGAGAAGGCACCAGAGCTCACAGTAGTGCCGCGGCCTTCTCACAGCTCACAAAGCAGTGCCGTACATAGTATAGAGGCTGTGCTTGGTATCGCGCTTGGCCCTTTTGACTTCAATGGGACTGAACTGCACCTTGGCCATGTGACCAATGAACATGTCACTGGCCTGGGTTGAGCTACGATCATGGATGCCTTCTCAAATAGCTTATCCTTGGGGGTCCCAGGTGTAAGACCCCAGTAGAAAAGTTTCACAAAACCCCTTTAAAGGCACAGAACGATGTTCGTTCTCCGATTTGCACAGATATGATACGAGATAATGAATGTGTGATGCTTTGAGCTTGCACAGCATGCACCAAGTCTGTTCAAGAACATTTCAAAAATGCTAGCGTGCATAGTCTCCTGTCCGTTGACAATGGTCCATGTTAAACTTCACGGGAGGCCATTTACTTTTAGGAAGGGTCAAGAGAAAATGATTTTGACTCTAGACAAATCCCTAGAGTCAGGAAACCACAGCACCTAAATAAATGATATTTGTGCCCAAGATATGGTTTCATGATAGGACCATAAAAAGTTGGCTCCTGGAACGAAGTAATTCTCTGCACCTAGAGATTTCTGGCTAACCATGATTTGTGCCGAAAAGACACCATCAAGGAATCAGTATTACATTTTAAATCAATTGGACGGTGACAAAGTGTCCTAGATGGTGAAAGAACAATCAAGGAAATCCAGTCTTGGGCTGGCCATACACACTAAATACAGTTGTCTGGCCCACAGCAACCTTTCCCGACCTCTCCATAGACATGCATGTGACCTTACCGAGGAGAAAGCTGCTGCCACTGACCCTCATCTTTCCTGATATCCTTCAGGGCGAGAGGCCCTCAAATGATAGGTGCGGCTACCTTTACACCGGGGATCAGCAACGTCCTGACCTCCAGATGTTCTGAAACTACAACTCCCAGAATCCTCCTTTCACTTCTATGGGAGTTACAAGAACAGCCAAGCAAGTATGCATGCTGGGCGTTGTAGTTTCACAATAGGTGGAGTGCCGGAGGTTGCTGACCCCTGCTTTACTCCAATCGCTTTTTTAGATTTACAGCTTAAAAGCACCACTGTACAAAAATAACTAGAGCAAAGGGAACGCTTGGCCAGAGGCTAGGTATACTCTACAGGAGCATAAAGGTCGGCAAACGAAAAAAGTGGAGGGACCTAATAGGTCAAAGTCTTCATTATTGTCAACTTTGCTAAGATCTATTTCTACAGAAAGCTCTTGTCGCCACTACAGTAAGACACTGCACGTCACAAATACTGAAGAACATATAGAAATAAAAGATATGCAAACAAAAGAAATCCTCAAAGAATCGGATCACAGCAGGGAGTTTGCATGCAGTAGAAAGAAGGGAGAGCAACTCGCTCCACTTCATTCAGCACCGAGCTTCATTTTCAAGATGATAGTCACTCATAACACTGTGCACAAACGTAAAAGACCTGTTTTCAGCTGATGATACCACTACAGATTTATCTTCTGTGGATTCCGCCCATGTGAACGTAGGCTTTGTAAGTTTGTTGACCAGATGTCAGATAGCAGTGGGTACCACCTCTGGGACAGACCATCAAGAATGGGGCCTCCGAAGAGAAGCAGCATGCTCCCCATGTCTATGAGAGTTCTGAAAATAGCTGAGCAAGCTACGATAGTCAGACGTCTCGCCACAGTAAATGGAGAGCAAGCCGTCCATTTTCAGTCGTCTCTCCATTCACCGCTATGGGCCAGCCAACGGAAGGTGGCCGGACATGTGCGGCTGCTCTCCCTTCACTTCAGAGGTCCTGTTCTGCAGATAAGAGCGGGTCCCAGAGGTCCCATTGTGGAATATCCAAGCCATGTGCCATGAATGTTTAAATGGGAAAACCCCTTTAAAAGGATCAATACAAGGCGTAATGCAATACACAAAGTAATTCAACTACTTCTGTACTATGCAGAAACTAAAACGGTGTTCAAAAGCGAACATATGATAAGTGCTTATGAGACATCAAACATAAAAAGCAGGTAAGTGGGGGGGGGACTCCGTATACAACCTGCCACTGAAAGAGCCAGAAACAATTAGTAAGGCTCTACCAATCAAAACTGGAAGAAAGTGATAACATTAAAAAGATTTTTTTTAAAGTCCCACAAGAAGGAGTAAATCTGTTTACTTTTAATCCCTCTATAAATTTAGACCTGAGCGGCAGTAAAAGCTATCCTGTACCCGGCATCCCTGGGATTTGATTGCATAGTTGTCCTATTAGCTCAGGAAACGGGCAGTGTATATCACTAATATCACCTTGAAGCGAAATCACACAAACTTGAGAAATTAAATTCAATAAATAAAAATTAGGCAATCTGATAACCCTCTACCTGCGCTAGTGGCCAATCTTTGGACAATGTCGTTAGACGTAATCTTCAGAGCTTCACCTGTGCTTATCAACACCTACGCAAGAGGAATCTCCCATCTCGCTAGCGCCACCTTCTGGAAGTGGCTCCCTTTAAAGTCCGACATTTTAACAAGCCTTGGAACATGACAAGGGAAAACAGCCAAGCCAAATATCCATTTGTCCCATGAGTTGTTAAAAAGTCAGACTTTGACCCATAAGGAGCTACTTGCAGAAGGTGGCACCTGTGAGATGGTTCTCTTTCCCTGCGAGATACGACTTGGCATATTTTTTTTCCCATGGAGCACTGCCAAAAAGTCTCCATACACCGCTGGCATTTTTAAGGACAGCCAGCACCCTGCTCAAGCGTCTTAACACTTAAAAGGGTTTTAGGAAATTAGATTTAAAAAAAAAATTATATAATGTTTTCAGAGAAAAAGCACTACTACTGTCAATAGGCTATATCTAGAATTTTAGGTCGTCCCCATTCGGTTGAGTGGGAGCGAGCAGCAACACTAGATGCAGCCCATGAATAAAGGCCTCCATACACCTAGGCTTTTGACGGTCAAGCCCACTGTTTTTTGGCAGACGTGGATGACAGTGTATGGGAAGAGCCCATCTCTGGAGGGATGATGTTGAGTAATAGACGGAGCGGGAATTGAATTTCAATGCTCGATCCTGTTGGTCTCAAGAGAGATAAGCTGCCACCAGGCGTCTGGCTGCGGCCTTCTCTCTGCCCAATGAAAACAAATACATTGGTTGAGCATGTATGTGTAGGACTTGGGAGAGATGGGCGTTGGCTGTGTGAGCGTATGGCAGACAGCTCTTGAAGGTGTATGGGCATAGTAACAGTGGTGCAGTTTCTTTAAAAAACAAAGAAAAAAAACTGCAGACTATTTGTAATCTCATACTGCCCCTTTAAGAATGTAAAAATGTCAGCTTTGTAAAAAGAAATATACTGCGTCCAGGAAACAAATCACAATTGTTCAGGACATGCCTGTCTTTGGTTTTGCACATTTGTTACTTTACAAAAACTTTTGATATGTCGCTGCTGAAGACGGCCTCATAGACTTTCCATGGAGGCCGTCAGCAGTTCAGTCTTCAGCAGGGAGGAGAGCCGGCATAAGCTGAGCGCTTCCAACTCCTCATGTTAGCGATAGAGGGGGTCTTAGCGCTCAGACCCCACCAATCCAAACCTTAGATGTGTCACTATAAGGTATCAAATGTTCTTACAAAGTGTTGTTACGGTTTAAGGGTAACAAATCCCATTTCTAGACCCTTTACATGGGATTTGGGGGTTACTATAACTTTATTAGTATTTGCTTTTACCAACTGTATGACAAAACTAGGATTAAGACAACACAGATATAGAAAGGCCCAACCCAAGCTATTAGGGTCCATTCACAAGTCCGCGCTTTGGGTCCAGAACTGGTGCAGACCCATAAATTTTCAATGGGGACTGAAAAGATGCGGACAGCACAGTGTGCTGTCTGCATACGCATTTCCGGTCTGCAGCCCCGCAAAAAAAAAAAAAAAAAAAAATAGAACATATCCTATTCTTGTCCGCAGCTGCGGACAAGAATAGGCACTTCTATTGGGGTGCCGGCATGGTGTTTTGCGGATCCGCAAAACACTGAGGACACGTGAATGGACCCTTAGAAAGATAGTGTTCCTGGAAACATTCAGACCTTCAACTCTTGTCTGAAAAAAACAGCATCAAAAACTGACACCACACCTGTGCCATTTTTTTTGTAGAAAAAAACCCTGAAACCACCCAAACACTGTTCACACGGCATTTTTAGGGGAGGAATTATTTGGTGCACAAATCCAAACGTAGTCAGAAACCAGCAGCACAGAAACCAGCTCCCAATCTTTTCACCAGGAGGCAGTGGTTGACGGCCACAAGAATGGATGTGAACTTTCGTGGCATGGTTGCAGCAAAGAACGTGGCCGCATGAGCAGCAATATAGCCTCGCACTAAAAACAATGGGAAACGGTTTCTGTGCTGCCACCTGGTTGCTTATGGCTGGCAAAATATACCATGTGAATGGCCCCTTAGGGGAGGAATCATGCACACAGCAATAAGGAGGAAACACCCCCCCAACATGTACCACCTTTTTTGGTACAAAAAAAGTAGGGGAATCCTATTCACACAACACATTTGTTCACACTGGGCACATTTATTCCTATATTACTTCCTATAGAATCAGCCACAATAGACTTTCTGTGGAAGTCCTAAAATCTTCCTCTGTTTTTCTGGTAACGTGTGAACAGAGTTCCCTTGTACAACACTGTAGTTTGCTGCATAATTTGCTTGTGAAATTCACTCTGTGTGAACAAATCCTACAGGGCCCTAGGAAGGATCTGCTGACAATTCGGTTGTGGTTGACCAGCTCTGCGGTACGACTGATACCACCAGCACCAATGACCCCCCTCCTCTCTGAATTACACAGGGGTCAGTCATCACGGTACCTGTAGTTTTACCTGGAAGAACAGCACTGCATGATTTTTTTAGATTATCTCAGAAAACTGTATAAAAAAAGTCTGAGTATGCGCGACTGAAACCCAGCCATACGATATCCAACCTAGAGTTTGCAGCTCCCCATGTACGAACTGCTGCATCCTCAGCCACGATTCCCGAGACCTGCTCTCAGGGACTGAGGCGATAACCGACACCATAGGAAACATAGCACTGCAAGGGATCTGAAGGTTCTTGATTCTCAAGGTGTAATTCCCATTTAACACAAGGTGAGTAATAAAATTCGATATATATATGACCAATGGAGCCAATTTTCCAATTTCAGCGCTGAAAGGCACATTGCAGAAATTCTTGTAACAACCCACCCCGCCCTTAGCTTTCTGTAAAAAGATAACAAATAGGAATTTAAGGAAAAAAAAAAAAAAAAAAAAAGCTCTAGAAAAAAATAATTCTATCTGCGCATTATTGGAGCTGGTGCAGAAGAACGAGCAGAAAAGAAAAAAAAAAAAAAAAGCGTATAAAAGGTTTCCCTGAAAGAACCAAAATGATTGTATTGTTATATCAAGGCACATGTAGGTAAATATTCTCAGGCAAAGAAGTATCACCAATCTGGGGGTGCACACAGTCCTCCACTGAAAGCCAGGTTGGTTATAGGATTCCCCAGCACAAGCAGCTAGATTTCATTTTCCTTCCTCTCACCAGTCCTCCCGAGAGGAGTCTTAGCTCCTTCAGTCACTGCTGTCTTCGTCGTCGTCATCGGACATGTGGTTTGCCATTTGGGGAGAACTGGAGAGGGAGTCTGATCGGCCAGACTGACAGGGAAGCAAGTCTCCGTTAGACAGATGGTCATAGCAGAAATCACACACCCGCACAGCCTTAGACGACTGGTTGGGCAAAAGGAATTTCTTCTCTGAACAGGGTCCACAAACAACAAACCCGCATTTCCGGCAGTGGTGCCTCCGGTTGACGGGCGTAAACTTTACTTTCTTACAGCGCATGCACGTGGTAGCCTCAGAATCGGGGATCCAGACGGCAGCATGTTCATTGCTTGGGGTCTTCCCACTTTTGGATATTAAATCATACACGCACTTATTGATGTGGTTCATCCATTCGGATTTCTCTGTAGCTGTGGCTGCGTACACTGCAAACGATTTGGTGGGGGTTTTGATAAGCCATCCGTTGCGCAGATCCCCCTCGTCCGGGATGGAATCGATGGTAACGTTTTCCAGGGGGATGATGTGCTGCTTGTTGTACTTCTTTTTCTGAATGACAATATTTCCATACACCAGAATGTCATTGAACAGGAAAAACTGCCTCGCTTTTGGTTTCTTTCTGCAGAGCTTGGTTAAGACTCCTTCTCCGATAAGAACCCTGCCCTCGATTGCCAGGGGTTGACCGGCTGTTCCAAAGCAGCTTTCTACTACATTTATACGCCTCGCATTAGCTTCACTGTTTGCTAGACGATCCACCATCTTCTTCAGCAGATCTGAAATTATAAAGAGCCTGTGAGTTTTAACAATATATGACATTTTCAATCAGATGCATTAAAGAGGACCTGTCACCAGGCGGAAGAAGGAAACCACGCACATGCCTTAATAGTCACCGCTCCCATGAATGCCTTGATATTTTATGTCTCCAACCCCCCATTCCAGAGATCTGGCCCAATTTATTTTTAGATGCCGGTGTTAATAAAGCCCTAAGCTGGCCATGGATTGCTGAAGTTATGAAGAGGCACCGGCCTCTCCATAACTTCGGCGGATCCTCCACCAGTTCTAAATGTAAGACAGCCTCCGAGTGGTCTTACATTTAGACCTTTTCTTATATCTAATACAGGCGTAGAAAATGACAAATGAGATGGGCCTGCCCCCTTCCCTGGACCTGTCATTAGCGGGGGGAATAGAAGCACATTTTAGCTTAATAAATGACCCCCAATGTTCTCAGAAAGATGGGTCATCCATCAACTGGTGCCAATGAACATGTATGGCCAATAGGATCATCTGTATCGGCCAATATGGACTAAAATGTGCGTGGTTGCATCTGTGCAATGATCGTTAACCAGATTATCATTTATTTAACCATCAACCAACTTCCGCTTAATGTATATGGGGAGGGGGCTCGTCTGCACTGGGTTCATGCAGTGAGCGGGTGGACACAAGGCGCAATTCACAACCCAGTTGAGGATACAAAGTGTTTTTTATTATTTTTTGGTTAGCAAAGACGACGCGTTTCGGGGTATGCAGACCCCTTTATCAAGTCTGTATCCTTGTCACCGTAGGCTAATTGGAGGTCACTCTTGTTGGAGATCTCTTGTTTGGGGGGTGTATGGCGGGCTGCACTGCTTAGTGATGCGGCCGGTGAGTGTCCTCCAGTGGTAGCGCTTCTGCACGTGTAGCCAGTGGCTTGATAAAGGGGTCTGCGTACCCCGAAACGCGTCGTCTTTGCTAACCAAAAAATAATAAACACTTCGTATCCTCAACTGGGTTGTGAATTGCGCCTTGTGTCCACCCGTTCACTGCATGAACCCAGTGCAGACGAGCCCCCTCCCCATATACCACAATTCGCACCAAAGTGGCGGCTTGGCTCCCACCCATGGTCAACTTGGACGTTAATCGGCTGCACCAACCCACATCACCCCACGATTTTAACTCCACCAGAACTGTACTACCAAAAGTACAACCTAACCAAGATGAGTAGCAACCACTCACCCTGGCTAGGAACAAATAACATATCTTGTCAACCACCACCTATGAGCGCCTTCTCCCCTTTTCTCTTTGGCCATTTAATCGCTTAATGTATATGGCCATAAACGAAAACGAGCACCTCCACAAAGCTGATGTTCCTGCAGTAGATAAGGTATACTGCACTAGTACAAGTTACACGGGAGAAATCTGGCCAGTGAGATTTATTTTTGGAGTAGACACATTAGTTATATCTGAACAATTATCCACTCTGTTACTCTTGGAAAATCTATAAATTGACAACTTAGTATTACCGCTACCTCTGCTTTCCAAGCAGTGCGACAGCACAAGATGGGAAATCGTAACACCTAGTTAGCAATGGACTCATACATTTTCAGAAAGAAGAGAGGAATGGCATGAATTAGAAGAAAAGCTGCCCGGGATTGTTATTTCATGGGGAATACAAGGATTTACCAGAATAGACAGTGACACCTAAGCCTGGTCACCACCCCGTGCTGCCTTCACATAGTAGGGCATGAACATGGTGACAGGTTCCCCGTAGGGTGCATTCAGACAACGTATGTATTTTGCGGTCTGCAAAAAACACGGATGACATCTGTGTTGTAGACGGTTTTTTTTGTGTGAACCTATTAGAACAATGCCTATTCCTGTTCACGAATAACAGACAAGAATAGAACATGTTCTATCTTTTATGCGGGGCTGTGGACACACTGATGAAGTGGAGTGGACACATGAGTACAGCACTTTGTGTGCTGCCCGCATTGTGTGCGGCCCCATTGAAATAATTGGATCAACATCTGATCAAAAAATGCAAATCGGATGCAGACCGAAAATATGGTCATGTGAATGGGGCCTTATTGGAATATTTTTCTGCAGCTCGCTTATTGTACCAAACAGAACTTAGCAGGTTGAATATAACACTGTAGTTTAGTTCAATATAAAGTTACGATAATGTCACTAAGTAGAAGATGAGCAAAGAGTCACAGGGCATTTATTCTCCCTAGGACACTGGTAGGTGCAGTGATTTATTGACCCCCCCCCCCCCCCCCCCCCCCCCCCAGACTGGCAGTGCATAAATTCTCAGATTGTGGAGACTTATTATCCAGGCAGGATTCATCCTTGCGGAGACATCTGTCCTGGACCACACATGGTCTTCCTGCTCTAAGTAGTAAAACAGCACATGGTGGGAGAGGTTGCTTTTTCAGGCTACATGCACACAAATGTATTTTGTTTCTGTGTTTGTTCTGTTTTTTGGCGGATCAGATGCCGACCCATTTGTTTCAATGGGTCCGCAAAAAATGCGGACAGCACACTGTATGCTGTCCGCATTTATATGTCTGTTCCGTAGCCCTGCAAAAAAATATAAAGCATGTTCTATTCTTGTCTGTTTTGCAGACAAGAAAAGGCATTCTTATAATGAATCCGCAAAAAAAAAAAAAAAAAAACACTGATGCAATACGGATGCCAAAAGAACGTTATCCATATTCTTTGCGGATCTGTGTTTTGAATGCAGCCTTAGGATGCTTGCACACGACCGTATGTATTTTGCGGTCCGCAAAAAACGGACCCACTAAAAATATGCATGACATCCGTGTGCATTCCGTATTTTGCGGAACGGAACAGCTGGCCTCTAATAGAACAGTACTATCCTTGTCCGTAATGCGGACAATAATAGGACTTTTTTTCGTTGAACAGAAATACAGAAACGGAATGCACACAGTATCTGCCTTTTTTCGCAAACCCCCCCCCTCCAAAAAAAAAAAACACGACACGGACACGGAATGAAAATACGTTTGTGTGCAAGAGGCCTTACCCTGATCCTAGCAGTCTGCCGAATTAAATGATTGAGGACATGATTAGACAATGATTCTTATGGGGCTCCACTGATCGGACTTGGGCGCCTAGGCCACGGATGGTCGTGACATCACGGCCTAGGAGAAGTAGCAGGGGTCCCGGGTGTCGACTCTCACCGATCAGATCGAATGGGGTTGAGCTGCAATGCCAGGCAAAGCCGCTATACCATGTACGGCACTGTGCTTGATGAATTATGAAAAGTTGCATAGTACCTGCCTCCAAAACCGCCTCTGGCGGCGCTATACAACCCTGATTTGTGCCAGTGACACGCAGAAGTCCGCACTTAGCACAGTGATGTGAAGCCCAGTATGTCACTGGCAATAAACAAACACAGGTTTGCGCTGTGCGATGCAGTGTGAAAAGGGGGAGCATTGGAGCAAGAAAATATATAGTAAAGGAATAAAGAAAAGCTTATATCAGAACCTCTTTAAGGGTCATTTAGAAGGGACTGATCACAACCTGGGTAGTAAAGCTGAAAGACAACAGGAAAAGAATACCAAAAATAAGATATTATTGCGACACCTCAGGTCAAACTTCCAGTAGCGAGATCCAGCAGCATTTACAATTTTAGACCAATTTCAAGACCAGTTTGTCCAGTTTAGGACTTGCACAATACCCTCATCAGTGCAGAAAAGGGAGAAAACCAGCAGGAAGCTGTGAACAGTTTCACATACCTCATGTAAAAAATATACTGCTAATCATGGGGTTGGCAGGCGTATACAGGGAGAAATGCAGCTGAACCACACACACCTCTCAGCTGCTCCTGCACAAACAGGCGGCCAGCAGTGACAGATGGAGATGTGGAGGAGCCAGGGCTGACATGCTGGATCACTCACCACACATGACCCTATAAGCTCATGTATAAAACGAGATTAATGGCAGTGCCACTACCAGTCTAATGTGACAGGAGAGAGCAGCTGATGGGTACAGTGCAACCGGGTCAATCAGGCCACACAGTATTTCTTTAAAGGAGTCATCCGAGATTTTGATATCGACAGCCTGTCCTCAGGATAGATAACCAATATCAGATTGTTGCGGGTCCGACTCCCTACACCCCTGCCGATCAGCTGTTTGAAGAGATGGTGGCGCTCTGTTGAACGCTGCGGCCTCCTCCCAGGACAGTGAAGTCCCAGACATCGGTCACACGGCCTACAAGTGAAAGGGGCTGAGCTGCCATCCTAAGCACAGCCACTATATGAAGGGTGGCACGGTGGTTGGTGAGCTAGGAGGAGGCTGCGACGCTTACCGGAGAACTGCAGCCTCCAGAAACGGGAGATTGTGGGGGCGCGGGGAGTCGGATCCCCACCAATCTGATATTGATGAGCTAATTCTAATGAATCTAAAACCAGAGAAATTAGAGAGAATACAGAACTGGAATAAATATACAATATAATTCATGGTTTACGCTGTGATAAGGTCGACACACTGACCCCAAGTTCACACCTGAGCGTTTTAAAGCGCGTTCAAACGCGCTGTAAAACGCTCAACACATGAAAACCAATGCTTCCCTATGGGAATGATTCTCACCTGGGCGTTTTACAGCGCGTACGATCGCACTGTAAAACGCCCGACGCATAATCAAGTTCTTGAGCTTCTTTGGGGCGTTTTGACGCGCGTTTGTGGCCATAGGACACTGCAGTCAATAACACAAACGCGCGTTTACTATTACAAAAAAACGTGCATAAAAACGCGCGTTTGAGAAACGCTCAGGTGTGAAAGCAGGGTTAGAGAACCTCACAAGTGCCCAACGATCAGGGACAGAGCTGAGCCTAGACCAGTGATGGCTAACCTCCGGCACTCTAGCTGTGGTAAAACTACGACTCCCAGCATGCTCCATTAATTTCTATGGAGTTCTGAGAACAGCCAAGCAAGCATGCATCTTGGGAGATGTAGTTTTACCACCACAATGCCAAAGGTTAGCCATCAGCGGCCGAGACTATGTGACCAATGGTCAAGATGTTACTGGCCGATGGTAAGCAGCAAGAAGGCAGCAGCGCTTTCTCAAACAGCTGATGGGCATTCCCGCATGTCGGACCCCCACTGATCAGATGCGGATGTCCCATCCAGAGGGCAGGTCATCGACTACAGAGAGAGTCCGTGTGGCTAGTTACTTCTCTTCTTTGCTAGGAGAGGTTTCTCCCCACTGTGACACACATGAATTTCGCTCTGGCGTTTCTTTCAACCTATAAAAAAAAAATTAATAATGTTTTTGAGGTTTTTTTTCTTCTTACCGCTAGCATTTTCTTATTGCCATTTTCCCTGGCAAAATGCAAGCCAGGAGCTCCAGCACACTGCAGATTTGTAAAGCAGTAAGAAAGAAAAATTGTCACCTAACCCAAAAAACACACAGACCAGAAGCCCAAAAAAAAAACAAAAAAAAAAAAAAGCTTGTGCGTCTTGCATGTCATATTTCCCATGCACGGTCAGTCCAGTATGGAGTGTGGTATGGTATATTCCTATGGCCACAGATTATTATTTTTTTCTATGAAGATTTCAGAACAGTGCTGAAACCATGGTGGGTCTCCGCACGCAGATTAGCCACGTGGATCAGCCCTGGATACCACGCCAAATATATGCTGAATTTTTCCAACGTATATTTTCTGCTTTTGCCTTACTGCATCAAAAACTGCATGTGTGAATATGGCGACAGCTGTCAACTAAGTTTTTTTTTTTTTGGAATCTGACAAACACACACCTGTTGTGGTGACAATCTGAAGTCAACTGTGACAAGGTCCAGTGACAAATGAGGTTTGACAGCATTTTTTGTTTCATTTCTTCATGTGGCTCCAACACAGGAATGTGCAGCAGATGCCACAAACTCACATCCATCTGCTCACATTTAGGCCCCTTTCACACGGGCGAGTATTCCACGCGGGTGCTATGCATGAGGTGAACGCATTGCACCCGCACCGATTCCTAGGGCTGTGCACATGAGCAATGTTTTTCACGCATCACTGCATTTTTCACGCAACGCAGGCCACATAGAAGTGAATGGGGCTGTGTGAAAAATCGCATCACATCCGCAATTAAGTGCAGATGTGGTGCCATTTTCATGCATGGTTGCTAAGGAGATGAGCGACCCGGGACCCCATTTACTTTATTATTTTCCATTATAACATGGTGATCATAGAAAATAATAGCATTAAGTCCAATGTCAATTGAGGGTTAAAAAAATATAAATACTACTCACCTCATCCACTTGATCACACAGCCGGGACCCTCTTTGTTCTTCTTGAAGGACCTGCAAAAGGACCTTCGCTGACGTCATCGCGCTCACCCGTCGGCACAGGTCCTGCTGAATGAAGATAGAAGGACCTATCTTCATTCAGCAGGACCAGCGCTGACGTCACTGCGCTCACCAAGTGGATGGGATGAGTTTTTATTATTTTTTAACCCTCAATTGACATTGGACTTTGCATTCTGTAGTAAGAATGCTATTATTTTCCATTATAACCATGTTATAATGGAAAATAATAAAATCTACAGAACACCTAACCCAAATCCGAACTTCAGTGAAGAAGTCCGGGTTCGTGTCTGGGTACCACATTCAGTTTTTTTCTCATGCACATGCAAAACGCATTGCACTCGCGTGGAAAAAAAACTGAACATCGGAACGCAATCGCAATCAAAACTGACTGCAATTGCGTGCTTACACGCACAATTCTCCCTGAACGCATCTGCATCGCATCTGGCCCTCACCCACGACGCCCGTGTAAAGGGAACCTTAGACAAACCTGCCAAATCACACAAAAATTAAAAAACTACACCTGGCATTCCGTATATTTTTTCTTGAAGGGGTTATCATAGATGCCCTACGATCACATGCTGTACACTGGGCACGTGGTCCCAGTCTGGGGTTTACAACCTGCTGCGCGAGTCTGATTCTCTAGCATGCGCTGCGGGTTCGAAGCCAAGGCTGGGATCATGTGCCTAATGTTTGGCATGTGAACCCGGACGTGGCTGCTAGTCATACACATTAGGTGCATGGCAGCCAAACCTCTGGATCTTGGCAGGACCTGATGACAATCTAGAGCAGGGATCAGCAACCTCCGGCACTCCAGCTGTTGTCAAACTACGACTCCCAGCATGCTCCATTCACTTCTCTGGGAGTCCTTAGAACAGCCAAGGAGCTGTGCATGCTGGGAGTTGTAGTTTCACCACAGCTGGAGTGCCGAAGGTTGCTGATCCCTGATCTAGAGTGTGTGTATGTGTTTGTGGGAGGGGGCTTGCAATGGCAGATTTGATGGGAGATAAGGATCGGGCATGTTGTATGAGCCTTTTGTTCTCAAGAGACAAGCTGCTGCCAGGAGTCCCCCTCATCCTAGCGAGAATACATGCTTGCTCAGCCGAGTTGCGCTCCTTATCCTTGGCTGCCCTGCTCTGGTCCTCAGCTGCGGCCAATAAACTGCCACAGCGGTGACCTGCTCCCCTTGTATCACGTCAAATGGTCACAGGATGCAAGGGTTGGAGGTCAACGCTGCAGCCGGTCATTGGCTGCAGTGGCATCAAAGCTGATGTTGACAGCAAAGGACCCTAGAACGGCAGTGACAGGCGGGGAGCAAAGGATCCAGGACCCAGCCTCGGGGAGCAGGCGTCTCTTTTGCAGGTCTGGGGGGGGGGGGGGGGGGGGGGCTGGGTGTTTGCCAAAAAGAACCCCAAAAGGTGGGCAACACCTTTAAGGCCCTATAAGTTTAGCATGTATGCCTGTAAAAGCTCTAGTACACCCACAGGGCTCCAAAAGGGTGTCCTTCTGACCTCTATTAGGCCCGTATACCGGGAAAAACAGAATGTGAACGAGGTCCAACCTTGTCACAGGTCGCCATCATCTCTGGGCCACCACAGTACCGCAGATGGAATAATTAATCAGCTCAATGACAATGGTCGCCTATCACTGCCAAAAAATATTGGGGCTCCAATAGTGTAAGCAGTCAGGCCGCAGGACATTATGGGAAGTAATAAGTTGCACGATCTTTTCAGTAATCGTACGACCATATCGATCAATCAGCTGACGCCTGCCCGGTGGAGCTATACTCCAGACCTGTCACTCGAGGAGTCCTGACAACAACATGGCAGCCGCAGTGCCCAGCAGACGAAAACTTTTCCCCGCCGCCCAGAACAGTAAACAGCAGCGTCTTCCTGTCTTCTCCACAACTTACCAGGGACTGACGTAACCGGAATGCCCCGCCGTCCTCCGGTTATACCGCCTACGTGCGGGCTGCCTCTCCTGCACCGAGCAAGGGGACGGAAGCGGAGACCCTGATAAATAGACGGCGGACGAGGGACTCCCGGGAGCGGCCACTCCCCTCGTCACGTGCGTCCACGCCCCGCCCTCCTCGGCTGGGACACAGCGGGAAGGGCAGAGTCTGGGCGGCCGGGAGTTTGTGTGGAAATAACCAAGCGCTGTCCTCTTTGGCGGGAACTACCGCTCAGATACCGGGCCCGTCCGTCCTGAGGCCTCGGCCATTGTTGTGTGGGGTCCCGGGTGTGACAGGGGTCAGGGGGGTAGCGGTGGAGGAGGAGGGCGCGGGCGCTGCTGCGGTTAGGTAATAACGGCTGACGAGGCGGCGCCATCTTGAGGGCAGTGGACGGAGAAGGCGGCTGTGGGGAGAGTTGTCTGTGGGATATATATATATTTACTGTAATATTCCCTGTTGGATGGCTGTGACAGGACATACACCAGAAAGTCCAAACTACACAGAGCCTATAGGACCCCATAGCAAAACTAGGGCTACGTTCACAAGACTGTAATAAACATATAACATTTTCAATGTATTTTTTGCTGGTTTTACACCCAAATGGACACCATTTTTAACATCCCTTAGACAGGAGTGTAGCCGTTAAAGATGGGCACATAAGTGCTATATTGTCTTTTAGAAGTAAAAGAATAAATAAAAATTACCTCATCCAATTGCATGCGTGGACGAGGCAGTTGCTCCTTTCTTGATTCTAAAGGACCTGTGTTACGCCATGATTACGTCATCACGCTTGGAGCTCAGGTCCTTCAGAATGCCTGTGCAAATGAACGAGGGGCGTTTTTTTTTCCCCCCCGGTTAAAAAATGAACATTATAGGGGGGTATTATTACCACTGGGAGCCACTATGGGGGACATTACGTATGCTGCAGGGGTTGGGATATTAACCACTTCACATCTGGGCCATTTGCCCCCTTCCTGACCAGGCCTAATTTTGCAAATCTGACACATCTCACTTTATGTGGCAATAACTTTGGAACGCTTTTACTTATCCAAGCCGTACAGAGTTTGTTTTCTCGTGACACATTGCACTTCATGCTAGTCATAAATTTGAGTCAATATATTTCACCTTTATTTATGAAAAAATCCCAAATTTACCCCAAATTTTGACATTCGAAATTTCTCTGCTTTTAAAACAGAGTGATACCCCATAAAATATTTATTACTTAATATTCCCCATATGTCTACTTTATGTTGGCATTATTTTGGAAATGTTTTTTTTTTTTTTTTTTTTTTTTTTTAATTAGGACGTTAGAAGTTTAGAAGCAATTCTTAATTTTTTTTTTTTTTTTTTTTTTATAAAATTGCCAAAGCCCCCTTTTTAAGGACCAGTTCAGGTCTGAAGTCACTTTATGGGGCCTACATGATGGATGACCCCATTGTAGAAACTACACCTCTCAAGTTACTTAAAACCGATTTTTACAAACCTTAACCCTTTAGGCGTTCCTCAAGAATTAAAGGAAAATGGAGATCAAATTTTAAAATTTCACTTTTTGGGCAGATTTTCCATTTTAATCAAATTTTCTCTTTAAAGGGAACCTGTCACCAGGATTTTGTGCATAGAGCTGAGGACATAGGTTGTTGGATGGCCGCTAGCACATACGCAATACCCAGTCCCCATAGCTCTGTGTGCTTTTATTGTGTAAACAAAAATGATTTGATACATATGCAAATTTATCTGAGATGAGTCCTGTATGTGAGAGGAGTCAGGAACAGGACTCCATCTCAGGTTAATTTGCATATGTATCAAATCGTTTTTGTTTACACAATAAAAGCACACAGAGCTATGGGGATTGGGTAATGTGGATGTGCTAGCGGCCATCTAGCAACCCATGTCCTCAGCTCTATACACAAAATCCCAGTGACAGGTTCCCTTTAACACGTCGATGGTTAACAGCCAAACAAAACTCAACATTTATTACCCAGATTCTGCAGTTTACAGAAGCACCCACATGTGGCCATAAACTGCTGTATGGGCACACGGCAGGGCGCAGAAGAAAAGGAGCGCCACATGGTTTTTAGATGCCATGTCCCATTTGAAGCCCCCCTGATGCACTCTTACAGTAGAAACTCCCAGGAAGTGACCCCATTTTGGAAACTAGGGGATAAGGTGCCAGTTTTATTGGTACTATTTTTGGGTACATATGATTTTTTTATCATTCATTATAACACTTTATGGGAGGTGACCAGAAAATTGGTTGTTATAGCACAGTTTTTATTTATTTTTACAGCGTTCGCCTGAGGGGTTCGGTTAAAGGTAGGCGATACCTAATGTGTATACTTTTATTTATTTAAGTTTTACACAATAATAGCATTTTTTAAACAAAAAAAGTTTTAATGTGTGCATGTTCTGAGAGCTATAGTTTTTTGTTGTTTATTTAGAGATTTTCTTATGTAGGGGCTTATTTTTTGCGGGATGAGGTGACTGTTTTATTGGTACCATTTTGTCGGACATACGCCTTTTTGATCACTCGGTGTTGCACTTTTTGTGATATATTTATAGAGCTGGCCGTCAAGGAAGCGGCAATACCAAATATGTCTATTTTATTTTTTCTATTTAAAAAATTTTTTTTTCTTCTTATTCCTTACTTTTATTTTTTTTATTTTTTTACACACGAAACCTTTTTTTTATTTATTTTACACTTTTCGTCCTCCATAAGATACTACAAGACCTCTGGGGGACATTTAACTTCACTTTTTTTCTTTTTACTGTTTATTTCTCCTGTAACTGGGGCTGACATAGCCTCAGTGCAGGGCTGATCGAGGTCTGTGAAAGACCTCACAGCTCCTGCACTCTCTGGCCCCGGCGATCACATGACCGCCGGGCCGGCACAGGAAGTGCATAGCGCTTTCTGCACTGTATACACAGTGCTCGGTGAGTGCTGTGTATACAGCGATCTAGAAGGCAGGGACACCTGGGCACTGTCCCTGCCTTCTCTAAGGCTGAGTTCACACGGGCGAGATTTCCGCGCGGATGCAATGCGGGAGGTGAACGCATTGCACCCGCACTGAATCCGGCACCATTCATTTCAATGGGGCTGTGTACATGAGCGTTTTTTTTCACGCATCACTTCTGCAATTCTTGAAAATCTCAGCATGCTCTATATTCTGCGTTTTTAACGCAGGACAGGCCCCATAGAAGTGAATGGGTCTGAGTGAAAGTCGCAAGCAAGTGCGGATGCGGTGCGATTTTCACGCATGGTTGCTAGGTGACAGTCTATTCACTGTATTATTTTCCCTTATAATATACATGGTTATAAGGGAAAATAATAGCATTCTGAATACAGAATGCTTAGTAGGTGATCAATTGAGGGTTAAATTTTTTTTATAAAAAATGAAGTCACCTTCTCCTCTTGATCGCGTAGTTCCCGGTCTCTTCTTTAATGATGAATTACCGGCTAGGACCTGTGGTGACGTCAGGTCATATGGTCCATCACCACGGCGATGGACCATGTGATTGGAGCATGTGATCTGATGTCACCACAGGTCCTAGCCAGTAATTCATCATTAAAGAAGTAAAGAGACCGGGAACTACGCGATCAAGAGGAGAAGGTGAGTTAATCTTTTTTTTTTTTTTTTTAACCCTCAATTGATCACCTACTAAGCATTCTGTATTCAGAATGCTATTATTTTCCCTTATAACCATGTTATAAGGGAAAATAATAACATCTACACAGCACCGAACCCAAACCTGAACTTCTGTGAAGAAGTTCGGGTCTGGGTACCACAACTAGAGGGGTTAAAAAAAAATAAAAAAAATGTAACTCACCTTAGTCCACTTGCTCGCGAAGCCCGGCATCTCCTTGTGTCTCCGCTGCTGATGAACAGGACCTGGGGTGAGCAGCTCCATTAAATAGAGCTTAAGGACCTTCGATGACGTCACTCCGGTCATCACATGGTCTTTTACCATGGTGAATCACCATGGTAAAAGATCATGTGACGTACCATGTGATGACCGGAGTGACGTCATCGAAGGTCCTTAACCTGTATTTAATGGAGCAGCTCACCCCAGGTCCTGTTCATCAGCAGCGGAGACACAAGGAGATGCCAGCTTCGCGAGCAAGTGGACTAAGGTGAGTTAAATTTTTTTTTATTTTTTTTTAACCCCTCTAGCGCTGGTTTACTATGCATTCTGTATTCAGAATGCTATTATTTTCCCTTATAACCATGTTATAAGGGAAAATAATACAATCTTCAGAACATCAATCCCAACCCGAACTTCTATGAAGAAGTTCGGGTTTGGGTACCAAACATGCGCGATTTTTCTCACGCGAGTGCAACGCATGACAATGTTTTGCACTTGCGCAGAAAAAATCGCGCATTTTCCCGCAACGCACCCGGCTCTTATCCGGGCAAAAAAAATGACGCCCGTGTGAAAGAGGCCTAAGGGTTGCCCTGCTGTCACTAACAGTGGGCAACCCAATCAGCAGCTGCAGTTTCTGAACGGATGTTCAGGAACGTCCATTCAGAAATAGAGAACCACCTCCCGGACGTTTTTAGCCTATGGGCGGACGGGAGGTGGTAAAAAAAAAAAGCGATGAAATTCCAGCTGTTAAAAATGGCTGTGAAAAACTGTTAATTTTCCTGGCTATTTTTTTTTTCACTGTCTAACGTGACATTCACATCTCTGTATTGAACAATGGCAGAGGAACATCCTGACAGAGTTCACTGTCATCTGGCTCAGCTGGATAACGGCATGCAACGGTGGATCCCTATTAACTGCATAGGGACTTGGCCACTTTCACGCAGAGTCCTTTATGGACAACTTTTTTGTATGGCCAAAAGTCGTCATTTATGGTGGAAAGTGGCCGTATCCCATTGTAGGGACCTGGTGTTACGCAGCCCTATCTGGCAATGCCAGTTAAGCTGAACTCTGGCAGGATGTTTCTCTGACAGAGTTTACAACTGAGATGCCAGCGTAGCCTTACTATGGTTTCCCTTTCCCACCAAGATTTCCAGTGTGTCTGAGCCAAACACTCCTAGATTCGGGGGATACTAATATCTCGTTATGGAGAGCGCCTAAACAGCCTTGAGGAGACATATAGGGCAGGCAACTCTCCTCTGGAATTCTGCAGATGAGATGCCTGGTTAATTATTATCCAAGTCATGTCTGAAGGCCTAATTAATAGGTTGAACATTGACTTATAGGATAGCTGCCTTGCATCTGGTGGCATCAGAGGCAGAGCTTGCCAAGGGCTTATTTGCAAACACTCCTAAGTAATGCTGACTGCAAAACATCACTCTCAAAATTTCTGACAAATGTAATTAACCAATTCCTAACCAGACCATTTATCCTCCTTCCTGACTAAGTCTAAGGGTACACGAACGCGTGCAGATTGCAGGTCCGCTATATATGGGAACCGGCTGTGTATGCTTTGCTTCATGGATGCCGACCTATTCGCTTAAATTAGTCAACAAAATGTGAAGTGGAGACACTACAGAGTGCTTCCGTGGGATTTCGGTCCGTGTCCACGCGAAATGGAACATGTTCTATGTTTTTTCGGTGTGGACTGAATTTTGCAGATTGCGGACTCGTTCAAGTGAATGGGTTTCTGCAGCGGCAGGCACACAGCCGTTACCCACATGTTGCAGACCGCTATTTGCGGTCAGCAGCACAGGGAGCACATATTCATGTGCTCCAGCCCTAGTTTTTAATATCTGACATGTCACATTATGTGTTAATAATTTTGGAATGCTTTTACTTACTAAAGCAATTCTGAGATTTTTTTTTTCGTGGCACGTTGTACTTCAGGTTAGTGGTAAATTTGAGCCGATATGTTTTACCCTTTTACTGTAAATTTACTGTATCTTTTGCTATATAAGACGCACCCGATAATAAGACGCACCCCAGGTTTAAGAGTAGGAAAATAACATTTTTTTTTTTCATCAGACCTTATCTCAGATCAGACCCCCATCAATATCAAGACATCACATCAGCCCTCCATGTCAGAACCCCATCAGACCTTAGATCAGCCCACAATGTCACAGACTGTCACAGTGTAGGGGGAGGGGAGGAACACAAGAATGACAACAGAAGGAAAATGACCAGAAACTAGGCCTCAAGGGAAATGGAGACCACCTACGGAAACCGGAAACCTAGCCCTGACTCCCTTCAGTATGAATAGACCCTGAAGGTGGGAATATTCACACACTGGAAACCTAGGCCTAGGGGGCATTATACTGGCACACATGGGAGTATCTACTATGGAGCTTTATACTGGCACACATGGGGGGAGAGGAGCACTATGTAGGCATCTACTAGGGTGCATTATTTACTGGCACACATGGGAGAGGGGCATTATGGGGGGCATTATTTACTGGCACAGACGGGAGGGAGCACTATGGGGGCATCTACAAGGGGGCAATATTAACTGGAACATATATTAATATTATACTGGCACTATGGGGGGGGGGGAGCAGCCATATGAGGGTATCTACTGGGGGCCCTATATATTGGCATTATATACTGTCACACATTAGGGGCATTTTATACTGGCACAAACTATATGTGCAATGTAAGGATGAGTACCATAGTGGCATTTTATACTGGCATACATTATATGGGCACTATTGGGAAGGGAGGGTGAGGAACATTATCGGAACATCTACTTGGGGCACTCTATGGGGGCATTTTATACTGGCACATTATGTCAGGCACCATAGAACGGGGGGAGGAGCACTATGGAGGCATCTACTGGGGGCAATATATAGGAGTATTTTATAATGGTGCAAAATGATGGGGACATTAGTTCAACTGGGGGCACGAAGAGGGTTTTTTAAGGGCACACAGTAAGGTGCATTGGCACATATAAGGGCACTATAGGGACATTGGCTCGACTAGAGGCACTAAGGAGGTATTTTTTTGTGTCATTATTTTTGGGGAACATTATGTTTATTAGTGTCAGGGACACTATTTGCTGAGCGCAGTTATATTTTCGGGCACTTTGCCAATAATTATTGAAGGGGCACTATCTGGTACTAGTTTTTTCAGGGAGTTTATCTGTTTCTGTAGTATTGGGGAGCACAGCAGGCACAGGATGGGGTGTTCAGAAGGTTGGAGGATGTTGGAAAAGTAGGAAACTAAGATGTCTGTTTGTCAAACTCTGCAGAGAGAAGAGACGGCTAAAAGGAATCATCATGGTGGTCTGGTCTAAAAAGAGAAGATCTAAGAAGACGTCACTGGATGTACAAGATATGTGGCACTGTATTAGGCTACTTTCACACCTGTGTTAGTGATTCTGGCAGGCTGTTCTAGCTGAGAACAGCCTGTCGGAATTCACTGGATCCGTCACTGCTGGATGCAGACGGAATGCTCGCCGGCCCCATTAACTATAATGGGGTACGGTAGAGAGCCGGCCACAATCTGGCAAAAATGCAGAGAATCAGCGGGACATAAACCACTGCATGCTGTGGTTTGTGTTCGGACGGATCGTAGTGCCGTGGGTGTGAAAGTAGCCTTACCTTGTATGTTTTGTATTTCTGTATGTAATATTAGGAGGGAATAGGTTAGGTTGAGAATTTGGCGTGGGGGGTGGAGGGGCCCAGGCACTTTCTTTGTACAGGGACCCTCTGCTGTCTGTGTCAGCCCCTGGAGGGAGGAACACAAGAATGACAACAGAAGGAAAATGACCAGGAACTAGGCCTCAAGGCTAGGGAAATAGAGACTAAACCTAGCCCTGACTCCTATCAGTATGAGCAGTATGAATATTCATACACTGGAAACCTAGGCCCTAGAAACCCTGAAAAGCCCTAGGATTAGTGACTGTCTGAGACAACTGATTCCTTCCCAGATAAACGAACCAGCATCTCCTTGAGGCCCAGTAAACAAGAAAATGGGAACAACAAAATACCAAGAGATGTACACTTATCTTCAATACAAAATGGATGAGCAGGAACTCAGATTAGAACAACACATTAGCTCTTCCAACGCCAGGCAGAGAATATCAACCGCATGGTATGAAGTGCGAGTCAAGACTAAATAGATAGCAGTAATGACCACCAGCTGCACCTGGGATAACAGGTGTGGTCATTACTAACAACAACAATGCAATAAGTGAAAACAGAAAGACTGTCAGATAACCTTACGTTCCGCCAGTCTCTCAGATCTTCTAACCTCTGTCATGGGAGGGACAGTGACATAGACCCCCATCAGACCTCAGATCAGCCCTCAATGTTAGACCCCATCATACCTCAGATCAGATTAAAATAAAAACCTCCTCTTGCCTGTCCTGCGCCACGGATCCTCTTCACCTCCGGCAGAAGTTGTGCTTCCCGGTCTGCGCTGCTCTGTCACCTGACTGCATCAGGTCATAGTGTGCGCACTACGTCCTGATGCTGTACGCTGTCAGGACAGTGAAGCGCCGACCCCAGCAAGGAAGACAGGGGTGGATGAGTACCACAAGCGCTTGTGGCGTTTCGCTCCCAACTCTTGGCACCTAATTCATACTAGTATTCGCTTTATAAGACGCGTGGCCATTTCCCCCCTACCTTTGAGGGAATAAAACTGCGTCTTATAAAGCAAAAAAATAAATAAATCTGGCTAAATTAGCAATTTTCTACATTTGAATTTCTCTGCTTTTAAGATAGATAGTGATGTTTCACAAATAACTTGCTGATTAACATGCACCATATGTCTACTTTATGCTGGCATCATTTTATTTATATTGTTAGAAGGCTTTGAATTTTAGAATCAAGTTTCCCAAAACTGACTTTTTTAAGGACCAGTTCAGGTCTGAAGTGACTTTGAGAGGCTTACATAATAAAAACCACCCGTAAATGACTTTGTTTTAGAAACTACATCCCTCAACTTATGCAAAACTGATTTTAGAAACTTTGTTAACCCTTTAGGTGTCCCATAGGAATTAATGCAAAATAGAGGTGAAATGTAAAAAATATGCTAATTGTTAGCATATTTTCCATGTTAATCAATTTTCATTTAACACAGAAAGGATTAACAGCAAAACAAACCTCCATATTGATTACCCTGATTGTGCATTTTACAGAAACATCCCATATGTCTTCGTAAATCTCTTCATGCATGGGTACAATGGAAGGGCTTAGGAGGGAAGGACCGCCATATAGTTTTTGGAGGCAGATTTTGCTAAAATGTTTTTTGAGCGGTATGTTGTATTTGAAGAGACATTGAGGTAGCCTTACAGTGGAAATCCCCATTTTCACAAGGGCTATTAGGAGAAAAAGATCCCATCAATTTGTTATGCATTTTCTCCTGTACAGATTTTGATGAATTGATTTACTAGCACAATGTTGCTTTAGAACAGGGATGCTCAACCTGCGGCCCTCCAGCTCTTGCAAAACTATAACTCCCAGCATGCCCGAACAGCCTACAGCTATTAGCCTACAGCAGGGCATTGTGGGAGTTGTAGTTTTACAACAGCTGGATGGCCGCAGGTTGAGCATGCCTGCTTTAGAACAACCTCTGCGGCGGTACCAGTACAGCCATTGTGTGAGGGCTTATTTTTGCCATTATCATTGGTTCTATTTTGGGGTATGTACGACGTTTTGATAACTTTTTCTTTATGGGAAGCAGGTTAAAGAAAAGGCAGCAATTCCGCCAATGCTTTTTGGATTTTATTGCAAAGTACACTGTGCATGATAAATGACATCATCTTTATTCTGCTGGTTAGTGTGATTGTAGAGATAACAGTTTTATATATATATATATATATATATTTTTTTTTTTTATTTTTTTTTTACCACTTTTACACAAAACTTTTTGGAAACCAAAATCATGTTTTTGCTTTGCCATTTTCTGAAAGGCATTTTTTTATTTTATTATTCTGACGATGATCTTGTGTGAGGGCTACATTTTTGCGTGATGAGGTGATGTTGTCATTGGTACCATTTTGGGTCGCATATGACTTTTTAATGGCTTAATATAATTTTGGGGAGGCAAGGAGACCACAAAATGGCTGCTCGTTCACAGTTATATCATGTAATATTTTTTTATAGAGCAGGTAGGTACAGATGCAACAATACCAAATATGTGTTTTTATTTTTTGTTCAGTTTTTTCAAACCAGTGTTTTAAAAATAAAATCATGTTTGTATCGCCATATTAAATTTTTATATTTTTCTTGTGTGGGGGTTTGTTTTTTGTGGGATGACATTTTCATTGTTACCATTTTGGGGTACCTCCGAATTTTTGATAGCTTTATATTTATGCTTTTTGTGAGGTGAGCAGACCAAAAAATGGCTTTTCTAGCATAGATTTTATTTATTTTTTACAGTCTTCACCTGATGGAATAGATCATGTGATATTTTTATAGAGCAGATAATTACAGATGTAGCTATACTTTAAGGTGTTATCCCATGATTAATGTAAAAAAAAGAAATGAAAATCAGACGACATATAGAACATTTCTAGAATGACAACTATATTCACACAAACACTTCAAATCAATGCGTATAAATATTTATAAATTAAGTCACGGTCCCTCATATACTATAAGTTGCGGAGCTCACGCAACCTACAATTCATATGCTGCGATTTTTCCATATCCCGCTTCTGATTTATCAGGTAAATAAGTATTCAATCTGGGGTTTATTCCTCTTATTATAGAGCTTACTTGTGGTATGTTCATACAGAATGTCCTGCAGTAATGCGCTTTTTACCAAAACTCCAGTGCATGTATAGAGCAATACGCACAAAACCCTAAGGATGGGCTTATGTAAGCTGTTCTGCGCTGCTGCGCTTATTAACAAGGCTCTGGTATAGCTGTGTGTGAGACAGTAAACATAGAACCCTATGAATGGGCTTAGTCTTCTTATTGCACGTTCTCACAGAATGTTATGTGCTGCTGCGCCTCTTACCGATCTCCGGTGTGGCTGCATGTGAGATAATACATACGTTTCTCCGGAGATTCTGTTGTATGCTGGCTGTTCATCAACGGCCTCCCGGACCTCTAGGCAGTCTCCGCTTTCGTGACAGCACTCTGCGCATGCGTATCGAGTATCCAGACGCCAAGTTGTAACTTTTGTATCGCTCTAAAAATAGATTTCTCAGGGAATCGCAGCTTTATTGTTCAGTATGATTTCGCCAATTTTTATACGTATTGATTTTAAGTGTCTGTGTGAATCTAGTGTTAGTAATAAATACTGTATTGATTACTTGTGAGCCCACCATCATTCTAGATATTTACTGCAAGAGCTATTGGTTGATAGCAGGTCGGGCTCTACCCTGGTGAGCTCTCCATTTTTTCAGTGTGTATTCTTGTAGTCATATAGAACATGACAATCTCTTTCTAGCAAAGCTAGAACCAGCTCTGTACCTCACATGGATCCAGAGATCTCCCCATTAATTGCTCTGCTAGATTTATATCAAGCTGACAGCTCAAGGGGAGTGTCTTTTCTGCTGCAGCTCAGGGTGTGTGTCTTTTCTGCTGCAGCTCTCTCCCTTTCACAGCTCAGGAGGCAGCTAAGGGATGAAATTGAGCATGTGCGGCCATCTCAGTGAGCTGGACAAAGAAATAAGAAAAATAACAAACAGCAGGTGGTGCTATACAGATACATTATATTGAATAACTAAGTAGCTATATACATTTTTTTATTGCATGCAATTGTATTCAGATCCAGGTGCTGGTTTAAAAACTGTAGAATATTTTTTGTGGGACAACCCCTTTAATAGTTTTACACAATAAAGGCAGTTTTGAAAAAAAAAAATCACGTGTTTGTGTTGCCATTTTCTGAGAGCCATATTTGATTTTTTCTTCTGTCGATTACCTTGTGTGAAGGCTCTTTTTTTTTTTTGCAGATTTAGGTGATGTTTTCATTGGTCCCATTGTAGCATATATAGTACTTTTTCCCTTTCATCCTCCATGACGGCATACCATGAGAGATGACCCGCCTCCAACCAGGTAGGGACAGGAAGTATAAATTTGACTCTCCTCCGGCTCCTCCTCTGTGTCTTCCTGTCCTTCCTGTCGCGGACCATGAAGTATGAAGAGGATCACCATGTGAGCAGGCAGCAGAGTCCGGACCCTAGTTGGGAACGGGCGCTGAAAGACTTGTCTCTTACCTGCTGCTAAGGCGCGGGCAGACAGGTCCACGTGGGGCCGGACACTCAGGGAGTCACTCCGGTCGGTCACCTAAAACTCCACACTGCGATCCGGCATGGCTGGCGCTCGCAGTGTCGTCATCGGAAGTGGACGCGATCTATGCGTTCCACTATGCGGGCCTCATCCTACTTCCAGTATGGGGCCTGTGAGCACTTCCGGCTGTGGATCGCCTGCCGGGGATGGCGGGAGATTCAAAATCACGCAGGATTATGACGGAGGTCATCCTCTGATCTGAGGTCTTAAGGTAAAATTATTTAAAAAGGGGGAAAAAACAAGCGTTTGCTGTTACCCTAAACATGCTGGATCCAAGTGGAGCTATGGAAACCACTCAGGGATCTGCAACTGTGAGTAATGTTACCAAGACAGGGGTTAAACAGTATATTCTGTAATTAACCCTTATGTGTTTCCCTTTCTTTCTGTATGGGTGCAGAGTGAGAAAGAGGTTGCTCAGAAAACTAAAACTAGTCAAAGGGCAAAAAAGTGCAGTATTTGTTCTGTTAAACTTTCAGATTCCTATACTAGGAAAGTTTGTAAAAAATGTACTGACAATATTTCAAAAGATTTAGTTCCGTTGTTAAAAGAAGAACTTAAAAATACTATCAGAGAGGAAATCAGGGCTGCTATGTCAGATCCCTCGATAATCCCTTCCTGCTCCAAACAGGGGCAGGCACCAGCGACAAAAAAGTCTGATTCAGAGTTAGAGGAAGATTCAGAGTCAGGAGAACTTGAGTCCGGAGATTCTTCTGGGTCTGATGTTTCCCTATCTAAATTAGTGAAAGGTCCCAACACCTTACCATTTGAAGATATGGGATCATTAAGGGATCCCATGGATAAAAAGACGGATCAAACTCTCAAAAAGACATGGGAAGCTTTGCGGCCCTGTTCAAACCAAACCTAGCTGCAACATCAGTATCCAGGTCACTTAAGAAATGGCTTACGCAATTAGAATCCTTACTGAAAAACGGTAATACATATGATAGCTTAAAAGATTATTTTCCACTATTAATTAAAGCTGTGGATTTTCTATCTGACTCAACGGCGGAATCAGTCAGGATAGCTGCAAAGGCAACTGGGTTAGCGGTCGTAGCTAGGAGATCCCTCTGGTTAAAGTCCTGGTCGGGAGAGGTCAGTTCAAAACTGAAGTTATGTACCTTGCCCTTTCATAGTAATTTGTTATTTGGAGAGGATTTAGAATCTATCCTAGAAAAGGCTTCCGACTCAAAAAAAACCTTTCCCAGGGACTCCAGGAAAAGGAAATTCCCCTTTCAGAGAGTTAAAAAAGGAATTCCCTTTCAAACGAAGAAAACGAATAGAGATTCGGGCTGGTCAAGAGGAAAAAACCAAAAGAGTAGAGGATACTTGTTCACTACAAAGAATACGGAACCGTCAAAGCAATAACGCCAGACCTCAGGTAGGAGGAAGATTAAGCCTTTTTCTAGACTATTGGGCAATGATCACAACAAACCCTTGGGTCTTAAATATAATAGCAGAAGGCTACAAAATTGTGTTCCGTCTTCCTCCTCCCTCAAATATTTTCAGGGTAACTCCAGTTAAAAAAACTACTGTTCTTCAAACAAATCTGGAGGAGGGGATTCGGAAGCTACTGGCTCAAAAGGCCATAATTCCGGTTCCCCATTCTCAAAAAAGTCAGGGATATTATTCAACCGTATTTCTAGTAAAAAAGCCAGATGGGAAATTTCGGTTAATAATAAACCTAAAAAACCCGAACAAGTTCATAGAATAAAACAAATGCGTCCATAGACTTAAGGGATGCATACTACCATATTCCGGTATGCAAACAGTCTCAAAAATTCCTGCGGATAGCTGTCTATTTGGGAAAAGATCTTCTCCATTTTCAATTACAAGTATTACCATTTGGCATAACCTCAGCCCCCAGGGTTTTCACAAAAGTAATGCTGGAGCTGGTGGCACACTTAAGAAGGAGAAACATCCTGATTGTCCCTTATCTAGACAACCTACTAATAGTAGGCAAGACAAGACAGTCCCTAGAGAACAATCTCTTGGTCACCTGTCAGATGCTGTATCTAGCGGGATGGCTAATAAACTGGGAAAAATTAAAACCATAATTTTCTTGGGCCTCTCCCTAGACACCACTCGTCAGAGGACGTCTCTTACAGAGCAGAAAGTGTCTGGAGTGGTAGAAAAAATCTCAGAGTTTCTAAGTCATCTGTCTTGTACAATACGAGAAGCCATGAAACTACTAGGGACTTTAACTTCTTGCATCCCTGCAGTACAGTGGGCCCAGTTCCACTCCCGAACTCTGCAACATTGGGTATTAACCTGCTGGGACAAAAACCAGAGTTCACTGGAACAAACAGTTCTGATTCTGTCAGCAGTAAACCAGTCTCTTCGGTGGTGGAAACAAGTAAATCACCTATGTCAGGGAGTTCCATGGAATTCAGAAGAACAGGTGTTTGTCACAACAGACGCAAGTCCTTGGGGTTGGGGAGCGCATTGCTCTCATCACTATTTCCAAGGGGCCTGGGCAGACCACCAAAAAACTTTATCCTCAAACCAGAAGGAATTGATGGCAGTTTGGGAGACAATAAAAGTTGCGAGTCAATACATAACAGGAAAAGATGTTCAAATAAGATCAGACAACACAACAGTGGTGGCATATTTAAATCATCAAGGTGGAACAAGGAGCCAAAGTCTGAGCCAAATAACAGAATTATTTTTTTGCTGGGCAAAAAAAAATATAAAATCCCTTTCATCAGTCTATTTAAAAGGAAGCTTAAATATAAAAGCAGACTTTGTAAGCAGGGTCAGGATAAATCCAACAGAATGGAGTTTAAAGGAGCAATTTTTTCGCCAAATAACTAAAAAATGGGGGGTTCCCCAGATAGATCTCTTTGCGTCGGCCACAAACGCAAAAGTAGATAGTTTTCTTTCCCTCAATCCAAAAGACAGAAAGGAGGGGATAGATGCATTATCAATAAAATGGGATTTTCATCTGGCTTACGCCTTCCCCCCTCTGCAACTAATAGCTTGAGTGATAAAGAAGATAAGGCAAGACAGGGCTCACGTTATCCTGATAGCCCCCATATGGCCCAAAAAATCATAGTTTCCACTATTAAAGATCATGTCCATCCAAAGTCCGTGGATCCTCCCTTGGGATCAGGATTTGTTGTCGCAGGGACCAGTTCACCATCCCGAGGTGGAGAGGCTGCATTTGGCAGCCTGGAACCTGAAAGGTTGATTCTAAAAGCTAGAGGCCTGTCAGATCCCGTCATTAATACTATGACTGCTAGTAGAAAGGAGGTAACCTCCAAAATCTATGGTAAAGTGTGGAGAGCCTTTAATACCTGGTGTATGAAAGAGAAAGTATCCCCTGAAAAATTTTCAGTTCTAGGCTTTTTACAATCCGGGCTGGAGAAAGGTCTTCATCCAAATACACTAAGGGTCCACGTGTCGGCTCTTAGTGCAGCTTTTGATGAAAGAATTGCCAATCATTCTTGGATTATCAGATTCCTAAAAGGGGCAGACAAACTAAGACCATCGTTGAGAGCCACGACTCCCCCCTGGGATCTCAATGTGGTTCTATCAGGCTTAATAGAAAATCCTTTCGAACCCTTGTCTACTGTCTCAGTAAAATATATAACACTAAAAACTCTGTTCTTAGTAGCAATTACGTCAGCCCGCAGGGTTAGTGAAATCCAGGCCCTAAAGATTAATGAGCCTTTCTGTGTCATTTCTTCGTATAGAATTACGTTTAAATTGGATAACTCCTTCCTTCCAAAAGTTGTGTCTAATTTCCACAGGCAAGAAGAAATATTGGTTCCCTCGTTTTGTGACGACCCAAAAACAGAAGGAGAGGAAAGATTTCATAAATTGGATGTACGCAGAGCAGTTCTAATATATTTAGAAGCCACAAAAAACCTTCAGAAAGACTGACTCTTTATTTGTTCAGTTTGTTGGTACAAATAAAGGGCAGAGAGCAACAAAAAATACAGATGGATTAAAACGTCAATTGCAGTGTCATATAGAGCGCTAGGAAAATCACCTCCTGAAGCCTTTACAGCGCATTCTACAAGATCAGTTTCTGCCTCCTGGGCAGAAAAGGCTAACGCTTCACTAGAACAGATCTGTAGGGCGGGCACTTGGTCTAGCCCAAATACATTTATCAAACATTACAGAGTCCATGTTAAGGCAGGTCAAGATCTAGCCTTTGGGAGGAAAGTTCTTCAAGCTATAATCCGCCCCTAGTTGTTTAATATGTTATATCTCATAGTATGCCGTCATGGAGGAATATATATATATTTACGTTCATGAGAATATATAAGTATATATAATATAGAAGTAGCGATACACATAGGTGATGGTGTGTGTGATGGTGTTAAAAAAAAAAAAAAAGGAATAAATGAAAAGATTCGAAAGAACACTCTCTAGGCTGTCGATCCAGAAAGACACTGAGGAGGAGTCGGAGGAGAGTCAAATTTATACTTCCTGTCCCTACCTGGTTGGAGTCGGGTCATCTCTCATGCTATGCCGTCATTGAGGATTCATGAAAAGGGAATTACCGGTACGTAATTTGGTTTTTGATTGCGAGATATTACCCTTTTGCCTCATTCACACATCAGTGTTTTGGTCAGTGATTTCCATCAGTGATTGTGAGCCAAAACCAGGTGCGTCTCTATACACAGAACAGGTGCAGATCTTTCCCTTATACCTTATGTCTGTGGAGGCTCTGCTCCTGGTTTTGGCTTACAATCACTGATGGAAATCACTGACCAAAATACTGACGTGTGAATAAGGCCTTTTTGTGAGGCAAGGTAATAAAAGAATGGCTTTTCTGGTACCATTTTTATATATTTATTTTTTACAGGGTTTAGCATGTGATATTTTTATAGAGCTGGTCATTACGGATGTGGAGAGGTAGCATGGGGTCCTGAGCAGTGTTAGCGCTGCTGATGGAGGTGTCACGTTCGGGTGTGGGAGGGAAAGAGGTGAGGGAATAAGGCCTGGAAACTAGGTAAAGGAGATGGACACCTCCTAGTAAAACCCTAATGAAAATTCTGACTAACTACCAGTATGAACAGACCCCAGAGGTAGGTGAGTTCATACACCGGAATACCTAGTGTCCTAACTCACCCTATAGGACCCTGGTACTAATGTCAGGACTGAGACAACCTGTTTCTCAAAAGGAAGGACGGATAGGAGTATCCCTCAGTCCTTAATACAAATGACAGGGAAATGCAACACACAAAATAACCTAAACAAAACTCAAAAGGGAAAGAAAACACTTAACTTCAAGTGGCTATGGCAGCACCAGGAACTCAGTCGAGATCCACACACCAGCTATCCACAACTCCAACAGAAGCTTTAAACCGCATAGCATAGTGGGAGAAACAACAATAAATAGAGAAGGTTAAATTACCATAATAGCCACACCTGGGGAAAGAAGGTGTGGCAAGAAAACAACACAGACGTAATTTGATCCAAACGCAAAACATGTCAGATGAAACCACGTGTTGCCAGTCTCACCGATCTCCTGGCACCTGTCGCGGGAACGTCCGTGACTGTACCCCCCTTTCTACCGGTGACTTCCGGGCACCCAGGACCAACCTTATCTAGATGAGACCTGTGAAAGGCTTTCACCAAACTACTGGCATTCAAGTCAGATGCCGGTACCCACATCCTCTCCTCTGGTCCATAACCCTTCCCTGAAGAGATCTACGGAGAACTCAAGAGTCAATAATCTTGGCGATCTGGCATTCCAAACTGCCGTCCACCACGACAAAAGCGGGTGGAAAGGGGGACGACTCCAACAAAGATTCGTGAAACACATTATGAATTTTCAGAGCCTGAGGAAGTTCAAGACGAAAAGCTACAGGATTAATAATGGCAGTGATCTTATATGGATCAATAAACCTTGGACCTAACTTACAAGAAGGAACCTTCAACTTAATATTTCTTGTAGACAGCCATACAAAATCACCCACACTTAGGTCCAGACCATTCATACGTTTCCTGTCAGCCTCACGTTTATACTTGTTGCCCATATTCCTCAGGTTATTTAGAATTTTCCGCCATATAGAAGACAATGATGACGAAAAACATTCCTTCTCAGGGATACCGGAAGTATCCGAACCAGAGAATGTGCCAAATTGCGGGTGAAACCCATATGCCCCCAAAAATGCAGACTTACCAGTGGACTCTTGGTCTACGATTGTATATGGCAAACTCTGCCAAAGACAAAAACGCATTCCTCCTGCTTCTCAGGTACAAAACATCTTAAATAAGTCTCCAGACAAAAGACAGTTGTACGCCCAGCCGAGTACAGAAAGTCTTCCAGAATCTGGACACAAACTGAGTCCCACGATCCAAGACCACATCAGAGGGAATGCCATGAAGTTTAACAATGTTGTCAACAAACACTTGTGCATGTGTTTTAGCATTAGGTAGGCCACTCAATGCTATAAAGTGCACCATTTTACTAAAACGATCAACTACCACCAGAATAACTGTCTTTCCAGATGAATTAGGCAGATCAGTAATAAAATCCATAGACAAGTGAGTCCATGGTCTGGACGGTATGGGCAATAGAAGTAGAGATCCAGAAGGTTGAGTATGTGTCACCTTAGCACGTGCACAGATGCTACAGGCCAACACATAGTCCTCAACACACTTGTGCAACCCCGGCCACCAGAATCTATGAGAGATGAGGTTGGCAGTGGATCTACTCCCAGGTTGTCCCATAAGAACCGTACAGTGTTCCTTAAAAACCTAATGATTCAATTCTGATGGAACAAACAATTTCCCAGAGGGGCAAGACTCCAGTGCGTTTCCCTGAGCCTCTAACACCTTCACCTCTAGATCAGAGTATAGAGCGGATATCACCATCCCCTCCGACAGTATCGGACTCGGATTTTCAAAATCACCACCTCCAGGAAAACTACATGACAAGACATCTGCCTTGATGTTCTTAACCCCAGGACGATAAGTGACAATGAAATTGAATCTGGTGAAAAACAAAGACGATCTGGCCTGCCTCTGGTTCAGTCGTTTAGCCGACTCAAGGTAAGCCAGATTTTTGTGATCTGTGAACACTGTGATCGGATGAATTGCCCCTTCCAACCAATGACGCCACTCAAAAGCCAACTTAATGGCCATCAACTCTGTGTTACCCACATCGTAATTTCTCTCTGTGGCAGAGAGTTTTTTTTGGGAGAAAAATGCACATGGGCGCCATTTACCAGGTGATGAGCCCTGCGATAAGACTGCTCCTACCCCCACCTTGGATGCGTCAACTTCCACAATAAAAGATTGTGATACATCTGGCTGCACCAATATAGGAGCAGTAGTGAAGCACTCCTTAACCACCGAAAAGGCTCGCAACGCCGAATCAGACCACACTGAAACGTCAGTCCCTTTCTTAGTCATGTCCGTTAAGGGTTTCGCCACTGTTGAATAGTTCTGAATACATTTTCGGTAATAGTTGGTAAACTCCAAAAACCACATAAGAGCCTTCAGATTTTCGGGTCTATCCCAGTCCAATACAGCCCAGACTTTCTCTGGATCCATTCGAAAACCTGAAGATGACAACAAACCTCCCCATCAGGTGATGAAAAATGTAATTTACAAAACACTGGAAAACCGCAGGAGCATTGGTCAACCCAAAAGGCACTACCAGGTTCTCAAAGTGACCCTCTTGGGTATTAAAAGCCATCTTCCATTCTTCCCCTTCCTTGATCCTTACCACATTACATGCCCCCCTTAAGTCAAACTTGGAGAACACCTTGGCATCAACAATCTGGTTAAACAAATCAGGAATCAAAGGGAGGTGGTAAGGATCACTGACAGTAATCCGATTGAGCTCACGGAAATCCAGACAAGGCCTAAGAGTTCTGTCTTTTTTTTTTTTTAACAAAGAAAAACCCTTCTGCCACTGGAGATTTGGAAGGTCTTATGTATCCTTTAGCCAAACACTCGCTAATATACTTATCATGGCCATTCTTTCGGGACCAGAAAGGTTATAAAACCTAGATTTGGGAAACTTAGCTCCGGGAATAAGGTTGATAGGGAAATCATATTCTCGATGCGGAGGTAAATCCTGGCATCCACTTTCAGAAAATACATCGGCAAAATCAGATATAAAAGAGGGTAATGTTTTAGTGGTTAAAGCAGAAAAATATGTATTCAGACAATTGTCAATGCAATAATCACCCGAATCCAGAATCTGTCTAGCTTGCCAATCAATGGTTGGTTTGTGCTTGCTTAACCACGGTAAACCCGGAACCAATGGAGCAGGGAGACCCTCCAACACAAAACACAATATGAATTCCTGATTAAAGTCTGAGATGAACACTTCTGCGTTAGAGGTGCAGAATCAATAGCAAAAATGGAAATAGTTTTCTCTTATGCACTTGGAGACAACCCGTGAATATGGACAAACTGAGCATCAATCAGGTTCACCCCTGCCCCACTGTCGATAAACATCTCAATTCCCACAGTCCTGGACTCTAGCACCACCTCGGCAGTCAGGAGAAATTGGGTACTACCAGTCAAAGACAAATGCACATTCTCTGACTCTCCTCTCACCGCACCAAGAGTCAGATAGGAATTAGATGTTCCCTTTTTTTTTCTTCTTCTTTTTGACGCTGAATGCATGGACATACATGACAAAATGTCCCTTTTGTCCGCAGGAAAAAAAAAATCCCTTTCTACGACTAATACGCTTAAAAGTAGATCCAGGAGTAGCTCCCCCTAATTGCATGGGTTCGTCCCCAGACATAAACCCAGGAGTATCTTTACCCAAAGTGTCAGAGGAAGATGATACGTTATGTGATAGTACGTCCTAAAGAGTGGGGGCCCCTAGATCTCTCTCTCAAGGGTCTATCAATGCGTACTGCAAGAGATATAGTGGCTTCCAGAGACTCAGGATTCTCATGAAAGCCTAAAGTGTCCTTCAGCCTCTCTGATAATCCCTGACAAAACTGACTACGGAGAGCCGGATCATTCCACTCAGTATCCGTAGCCCACCTCCTAAACTCAGAGCAATAGATCTCAGCAGAACGCTCTCCCTAATGAGGGCCACGTAGTTTGGTCTCGGCCAGGGAGATCCTGGTCATCATAGATGAGACCCAGAGCTTTGAAAAATTCATCCACCGACCGGAGAGACTGCGATCCGGTCGGCAGAGAAAAAGCCCTTGACTGAGTGTCCCCTTTAAGCAACGAAATAACCACACCAGCTCTCTGAATCGCATCCCCAGATGAGTGTCGACGTAGCCTAAAATACAATTTGCACGCCCCTAAACAAAATAAAATTATCACTTTCCCCAGAGAATCTGTCCAGGGAGGGCAACGTTAGGCTCGAGACAGGCCTGGTAACCACCACTAGGACCAGCAGCCTGTTGTCTCTGGATCTGCGAAACGGTCATGCGGAGGTCAGTTACCTCCAAAGACAGCCCCTGCAGCTGTCCGGCCAGTGCAGCAATAGGATCCATTGCTGTACTGAAAAAAGCAAAAAAAATGACAGTTTTGGTGGTTTATACTGTCACGTTCGGGTCTGGGAGGGAAACACCACACAGAACATAGGAGGGAAACAGGTGAGGGAATAAGGCCTGGAAACTAGGGAAAGGAGATGGACACCTCCCAGTAAAACCCTAATCAAAGTCCTGAAACAACAAAGACGTCATTTGATCCAAACGGAAAACATGTCAGATCAAACCCTGTGTTGCCAGTCTCAAAGATCTGCCACCTGTCGCGGGAAGGTCCGTGACAGATTGAGCATTAATAAATGTTTATGAGGTCAGAGATAAGGAGCCCCTCAGCTCCCTGCCTAACAGAAGCAAAAAGAAAAAATCAGATCCTGCAAATAGAGCATCTCAGCTCTGTACAGAGAAAAGGACTCCATATTTTTTATTCAGACCATTTGAAATAAAATGATTTCTACCTTATAATGAGTACAATGCAATAAAAAAATTGCCCCCAAAGGTGTACATAACATTTAAATTAGATTAGATCCATCCTTTTAACCGAAGGTTGTCACTTCCTTCCATAGTTCTCAGGATATAGTGATTCCATTATACGGTGCTAATCCTAAAAATCTAGAAACTATTTACCATAAGGGTACTTTCACACTAGCGTTTTTCTTTTCCGGCATAGAGTTCCATCACAGGGGCTCTATACAGGAAAAGAACTGATCAGGTATATCCCCATGCATTCTGAATGGAAAGTAATCCGTTCAGGATGCATAAGGATGTCTTCCGTTCAGTCATTTTGACTGATCAGGCAAAAGAGAAAACCGTAGCATGCTACGGTTTTATCTCCGGCAAAAACAACTAAAGACTTGCCTGAATGCCAGATCCAGCATTTTTTTTCCAGATGACACCGGAAAGACGGATCCGGCATTTCAATGCATCTTTCTGACTGATCAGGCATTTTTAAGACTGATCAGGATCCTGATCAGTCTTACAAATGCCATCAGTTGGCACCCGTTTTGCCGGCGATGTAACTGCTTGCCGGATCACTCTGCCGCAAGTGTAAAAGCAGTCTAACCTGGATGTTAGGAGAGCTGTGCTACAATACAACAAAAAGCTGGATAGATAAAAAACTCTTGGTCCAATTCTGTGGTCCCCACAAGGGAAGGAAAGCAGCTAAAAGCTCCATTTCCATAGATAGATAAGTATAGCTATAACAGAGGTTTATAAGGCGGTAGGCATAGAAGCACCATCTTCTGTCAGCTCATTCCACCAGAGCGGTTTCAGCTTAATAGGCAGAGCGGCCACTTGAGGTTTATATCTTTAGCAAACATTAACTAGACATATTTTCAAATGAGTAAATGGCCTTTGGACACAAAGTTCTCTGTGCTGTTGTCCCTCCATAAAATTGTACAGTGGATATAAAAAGTCTACACACCCCTGTTAAAATGTCAGGTTTCTGTGATGTAAAAAAATGAGACAAAGATAAATCATTTCAGAACTTTTTCCACCTTTAATGTGACCTATAAACTGTACAACTAAATTGAAAAACAAACTGAAATCTTTTAGGTAGAGGGAAGAAAAAATATAAAAATAAAATAATTTGGTTGCATAAGTGTGCACACCCTTAAACGAATACTTTGTTGAAGCACCTTTTTATTTTATTACAGCACTCAGTCTTTTTGGATATGAGTCTATCAGCATGGCACATTTTGACTTGGCAAGATTTGCCCACTCTTCTTTGCAAATACACTCCAAATCTGTCAGATTGCGAGGGCATCTCCTGTGCACAGCCCTCTTCAGATCACCCCACAGATTTTCAGTCGGATTCAGGTCTGTGTTCTGGCTGGGCCATTCCAAAACTTTAATCTTCTTCTGGTGAAGCCATTCCTTTGTTGATTTGGATGTATGTTTTAAGTTGTTGTCATGCTGAAAGTTCCTCTTCATGTTCAGCTTTTTAGCAGAAGCCTGAAGGTTTTGTGCCGATATTGACTGGTATTTGGAACTGTTCATAATTTCCTCTAGCTTAACTAAGGCCCCAGTTCCAGCTGAAGAAAAACAGCCCCTTGGCATGATGCTGCCACCACCATCCTTCACTGTGGGTATGGTGTTCTTTTGGTGATGTGCAGTTTTATTTTTGCACCAAACATATCTTTTGGAATTATGGCCAAAAAGTTCAACCTTGGTTTCATCAGACCATAACACCTTTTCCCACATGCTTTTGGGAGACTTCAGATGTGTTTTTGCAAAATGTTGCCTGGCTTGGATGTTTTTCATCGTAAGAAAAGGCTTGCCACTCTACCCCATAGCCCAGACACTATGAAGAATACGGGAGATTGTTGTCACGTGTATCACACAGCTAGTACTTGCCAGATATTCCTGCAGCTCCTTTAATGTTGCTGTAAGCTTCTTGGTAGCCTCCTAGACCAGTTTTCATCTCGTCTTTTCATCAATTGAAACTGTTGTGCCATACTTTCTCCACTTGATGATGACTGTCTTCACTGTGTTCCATGGTATATCTAATGCCTTGGAAATTCTTTTGTACCCTTCTCCTGACTGATACCTTTTAACAATGAGATCCCTCTGATGTTTTGGAAGCTCTCTGTGGACCATGGCTTTTGCTAGAGCAGCGGAACTTTATTTGGGGTTAATCAGAGGCACTTTAAATGATGGTAGGTGTGTGCTGACTCCTATTTAACACTATTTTGAATGTGATTGCTTAATTCTAAACACAGCTACATCCCCAGTTATAAGAGGGTGTGCACACTTATGCAACCACTTTATTTTAGTTGTTTTTTTTCTCCCTCCACCTAAAATATTTCAGTTTGTTGTTCAATTGAGTGGTACAGTTTATAGATCATATTAAAGGTGGAAAAAGTTCTGAAATGATTTATCTTTGTCTCATTTTTTACATTACAGAAACCTCACATTTTAACGGGTGTGTAGATTTTTTATATCCACTGTATCTTTGTTAGTTCTTAGATATTCTGTCATGGAGCTGACTGGAGCAATGAAGTATTAGACTCACTGATAATCCAGTTTTCTGGAAGACTCCATGACAGCACAGGGATTTCCCAACCTTTAATTATATATTTTTTTTGTTGTTCTTTAATTCATGTTTCTGATTCTCTTTCTTTGGTGGTTTCTTTATAAATATATAACAGCAGTAACTCACCAGTGACACATCAGGTGTTAATTGAGGTTTAATGTGCAGGGTATGGTCATATGGTCAGGTTACTGCATTCAGTTTTGGACACCAAAATCAGGATCATAAAAGGAGGGAAAGTATGCAGGGCTGATGCTACTTTTCATATTTTTTTAACTCACTCCTGGTTTTGGCTTTCAAAACCGCATGCAGAAACCTGGTCTTGTGGCCGTACCCTTAGGGCTCTTTCACAGAAGTGAGTTTACCATCCAGGTATCATACATGTAGCCAACGCAAACTTTCTAGACTGAATCCTGACCCATTAATTTCAATGGGTTTGTGCACATGAGTGTTGTTTATTACGTATCATCTTTGCGTTCTGGAAAAATATATATTGGCCCCTCTGTATAATATATAACGGTCCCCATTCTTTCTAAATATAATGGCCTCCTTTTTATTTCTTCTGTCCCCCCCCCCATAGTGCCCCCAGTATGGCCCCTAGTACCTACATAAAATAATAAATAAATACTCACCTCTCTTCATCGCCTCTTGTAGCCTTTGCTCGGGCGTCCCGGCGCAGGTGGTCAGGAACACATAACCGTGCCCTCCTGGGCAGTGTCATCAGGTCATCTCGCGAGACCTGGCACAGGAGGTCACAGTGACGTAATCGCAATCTCCTACGCCATTCTACTGCTTTATAGGCTTCAGGCCTGCCTGAAGCTTATGAGGCAGAACGGAGGGGATGGGAGCCATAGGCTTCCATCATCCTCATTATACTGCCTGCTGCCTGGCGCCCCGTACAGTTTGGCGCCCCTCCCCCCCCCCCACTACGCCACTGCGATCAATACACCTTTCCTTGCTGTCGGTGCCCCATCTTGCCACTTTTGCTGTCTGTCTGCCGACCATCACGTTGTGTTACTGCTGTTGCTTGCTGCGGCCTGCATCAGGTAACTTTCCAACCATCACGTTCTGTACGGCTCCTGCTGCAGCCTATATCATGCCACTTTCCAACCACTGTGTTTAACCATTATCTGCCCCGGTAAGGGACAATTTTTAAAAGCTTTGGAATATGAAGAAGCATGAGATGTGCCTGCGCTGTGTCTTTTTAACATGCTGTATGTCCGTTTACCCATAGCTATGTATGTCAATGTCACTCAGACATAATTTATTATTGCTGTCATTGCCTTCCATAGCTTGGGGATGGTGGATGGAGGATGGTGGAGGGGGAAAAAAGTCATAAAAAAATTATGGTTATATACCAACTTTCAGAGCAATTGGAGCAACTTTGGTTTGGCCCGAACCAATTCGGGATACTAACTGAACTTTTGAAAAAAATTGGTGAACCAGACCTGAAACTCGACTGGTTCGCTCATCTCTAGTGTGCATGTGAGGGCACTGTGGAACAGAATATATGTATTATATTTAACATTTTCAATTTTTTATTGTGGTTTTTATTTAAATTAATATTTAAGACAATGATTTGGTCTTTTTAATACATTTGCATTATAGATTTATTTTTTTTATTTTTTTATTTTTATTTTTTTTCAATAGACTTTATTGAAAATAAAAGGTATTACATATGACAGAGAATGACGAAATACCTACTGATGTCCATTTAAATACATATGTATATTAACAATGCTCAAACAGTAGAACAGGTTCCATCTTACGCAGATTCCGAGTTGTACCATACATCAGAAACTACAGATCATATTAGAAATTTACATATCAGTAAGGGTTCATTCACCACTATTATTCTCAGATGTAGTTGGGAAATCATTGCATATGACGTTAATGTTTCTATACGAAAACCATTCTTTCCATTGAGTCCTGTATGAAAGTATCCTACGACTTTCCCACGCTGCTAACTCCTCAAACCTGCATAGCTGATCTATTTTCCCTAGCCATTGAGAAATAGAGGGTAAATCTTCGGAAAGCCAAAATTTGGGTATTAAAAGGCGTGCAGCACTTAGCAATGTATGGAATAGCCTAGTTGAAGATTTGTTTGTCACAGCGGGGTCGAAACTGAGTAGAGCAGACTGGGGAGAAGTCAGTAGATTTGTTCCACAAATCTTATTGGCGTGGGTGAAAATATCTTTCCACCATTTCTGAAGAGGGGGGCATTCCCACCAAATATGAAAGTATGAACCCCTGTCATTTTTGCACCGCCAGCATGTATCTAAATTATCTGCATTATAGAGGCAGGTAACATCTGGGGTCCTATACCACCTCGTCATTATTTTGTACCCATTTTCTTGTACGCGGACGCATCTTGAAATCTTATGCGGGGTAAGTAGAAGTTTTGGTAGGTCCTCCTGTGAAAAGGTAATTCCCATATCTCTCTCCCACAACCTTATGAATGCGGGTTTGATCAAAGGGACTGGTGATATTATTTTCTTATAAATTTGCGAGACTAGTTTAGTATGTTTGGTTTGGTCTGATAACAAGGATTCGAACCAGGTCAGAGGTCGAGACAAGTCCTTCAGCCTGATGTGTTTTCCTATGAAAGTGTGTAAAAAGGACAGCAAATGAGGAATTTTCTTACTGTCTGGAAATAATTCTAACAGAGAATCCTGTTTCAAGACTTCACCCTTCTCATCGAAAAGGGATTTGATAAGCAATGTGGAGTTTCTGACCGGGTTTGGGAGACACTCTCTGAGGTTATGCGGGGCGTAGGATAGGACATCTTTCACTTGTATCAATGGCGAGGGTAATGGGATTGCGTGTTGAGATTGTTGGAACCATTTCCATGCTTCCAATGTTGATTTTACAACCGGGTTAATGGGCCTGTCTTGGGATGGGAAATTCTTCACCCCTACCAGTAGACCTGAGGGAAAAGAACCAAATTCACTCTGTTCCATGGAGATCCAGGGTTTCCGGTTAGGGCGCTTGAACCAGTCTATCAATCTTGACATCAAAACTGCTCTCCCATATAACTCTGGGTCAGGCAATCCTATACCTCCATTCATCTTCGTTCTACATAGCATAGAGCGAGCCAACCGAGCTCTTTTCCCGGCCCAAATAAATGAGCTAATTCGACTTTTCACTTTAGCATAAAACGTCTTTGGGACTGGGATCGGTAATACTTGTTGTAGGTAGGTTAGTCTCGGAAGAACTAGTGAAGTAGCTATATTCTTTCTGCCGAACCATGATAACATCGGGTATTTTAGTCCAACGAGCTGATCAGAAATCGATTGAAGAAGCGGGATGTAATTAAGTCTAAACAGTGAGGATGGATCAGGGCCAATTTTGACTCCCAAGTATGTAATATATGGGGTATCCCAATTAAAGGGGGAGTTTGCTTTCAGTGTTTTCCTAGTTGAGGAAGGGAGGTCAATGCTGATAATATGGGATTTGCCCATGTTAATTTTGAAGTTAGAGTATATGCTAAATTGCTCTAGTATCTCATAAATTAACGGGAGGGCTTTGGCTGGGTTGGTAATCATAATTAGTAGATCATCAGCAAAGGCCGCTACTTTGTGTTCTCTTTGGTCTATCCTGATGCCTACTATTCTCTTCTCCAGCCTAATAGCTTGTAGGAGTGTCTCCATTACCAAGACAAATAATAAGGGTGACAATGGGCATCCCTGCCTGGTGCCATTCCTGATGCCGAAGGAGGGGGACAAGGTATCGTTGATAATGATAGATGCTGAAGCGTGTGTATATAGGGAAAAGATGGCATTAATGAATGGGTCAGGGAATTTGAGTGTTTTAAGAACTTCCATCATATAATCCCAATTAACCCTATCAAAGGCTTTTTCAGCGTCCGTGCTAAGGAGGACTAGAGGCCGTCTATATCTTTTTGCAAAATATATGGCATTAAGTACTTTGGCGGTATTATCCCTGCCCTCCCTACCACGGACAAAGCCAACCTGATCTTCTTTAATCAGGGATGGAAGGAAAGAGGATAAGCGTGTGGCCAGCATTTTGGCTAGAAGTTTCAAGTCTAGATTTAGAAGGGATATTGGACGATAATTGGAGCATTGGGAGCTATCTTTCCCCTCCTTCGGAATCAGAGTGATATGTGCTCTTGTCATATCTGAGGATAATGGGACACCAGACAGGGAGCCATTAAATAAAGAAAGAAGGTAGGGCCCCAACGTTTTATAAAAGTTGCGATAGTACAGGGCTGGATAGCCATCAGGCCCAGGGCTCTTCCCATTAGGAAGTTGTTTGATCGCATATTCAAGTTCTTCTAACGTAAAAGGGGCTGTTAAAGTTTGGGCTTGGGAATCTGTCAGTGCCGGCAACGCTAATGAATTTAAAAATGAGGTTACTGACTCTTTAGGAGTACGTATAGGGGAGACATCACTTGATCTATCTTCCTCTTTAAGATTGTAAAGTGAGTGGTAGAACCTTTGGAATTGTTTGGCGATTTCTGAGGTAGTGGAAACTTCATCTCCGTTGGAAGTCTTAATCCTATGTATGTAGTTATGGGATTTCCTCTGCTTGATACGCTGCATCATAAATTTAGAAGCCTTATCTCCATGCGCGTAATATTTGTACTGCGCATGGAGATAATACTTTGCTGAGACCGCACCAAGCAGGGTTTTCAAAGCACTTTTTAGTTCTGTAAGCTCTTTCAAATGAGATTCCAGTAGGGAGCTCTTATGAACGGCTTCCAATCTATGGATCTGTTTTAAGAGGTCATCAACCTTCCTTTTCCTCTCTTTTTTGAGTTTTGACCCCTTGCTGATAAATTGCCCTCTCATGTAGGCCTTATGTGTGTCCCACAGGATACTGGGAGAAATGTCAGGGGAGGCATTGATAGAGAAGAACTCCTCTATCATGTCTTGAGTATGTTTTTTGTTTTCTTCAGAGGATATTAATTGTTCGTTAAGTCTCCATCTAAAGGCTCTGGGTTCTAGGGAGGGGGCTTTGATTTTAATAAACACTGGTGCGTGGTCTGATAAGAGTATATTGCCTATGTAGGCGTAGGTACATAAATGTAAATGTTCTTTTGACAGGAATAAATAGTCGAGCCTTTGATACGAATTATGGGGGTGGGAGAAAAAGGTATAGTCCTGCTTTGAGGGGTTATATAAGCGCCAGACATCATGAAGAGCACTTAGATAAAGCTTATTTTTGAGGTGTCTGAGTGCTTTAGTAGGGATTGCAGATTTGTGGGAAGAAGAGTCTAGTATGGGATTTATAGCGATGTTTAAGTCACCCCCAAATACTACTATTCCCTCCTTAAATGAGTCCAAAATGTTGATTATCTCCATCAGCCACGAGGTCTGATTGAGATTTGGGGCATAAACGTTGGCCAATGTATATATTTGGTTTGCGATTTTCCCTTTCAGCAGTATGTATCTGCCATCTACATCTTGGATATGCGAAATATAGGTAAAAGGCAGACCCCTCCGCACTCCTATGCTCACGCCTCTGGATGCAGCAGAATCAGAACCACAATGATACCACTGTGGAAATATCGTGCGGGACAGATCTGGGTATTTATTAAATTTAAAATGCGTCTCCTGTAACATCAGGATTGCACAATCCTCTTTTTTAATGTGAGAGAATATTTGGCTGCGTTTCGATGGTGCGTTAAAACCCTTAACGTTTAGAGTAGCAATACACAAGTCATCCATTTGGTATTGAAATGTCTAATTGTGCACCGCTGAGAGAATTTAGCAGTATATGCGTAAGTGCAATCATATTGTACTTAACCATCCTAGGCTGAGCAACGAAGCTGCACAGGAGTCCCCTTCTCACTTTAGTGGGTAAGGTTGATTGTCTATGGAACCTGTCATGGAACCAACGATAAAGTAAAAATAACATTAGAAACAAACAGAAACATTGATCAAAAATATAGAACCAATGAGCAATACTGCTCCAACAATGAGGAAGGGGGGGTACAATACACATTATAGTGTGACTTATGTATGTTCCCTCTGACTAGTATGCATATAAGCACTTAACAAGGAAAATTAGAAGACAGTCCCAGAGCTGAAAGAGACATAGGAAAATTATAAAGAGCGACTACTTATGTTAATGGAAACCTCAGTTGTCCTATGATCCAGCTAAGGTTCAGTCCCGTATCTAATTCAAGAATCAGGCAATGGGAGACGTCTTGGTGTAGAATGACGTCCTCTCCTGGATCTTTGAGGTTTTCCTGGACGAGGCGTTTCCCAGGGGTCAGCAGAAGGGAGGACCGGAGGTGTGATCTTGCTTTGAATATAGTCCCAGTTCTCAATGGGAAGCTGATCTATTTGTAGAGCATCATATATTTTTGGCAAATCCGTGTATGAAGAGATGGATAAGCGTCTTCCTTCATGTAAAAACGATAACCCAAAGGGGAACAACCATTTATATAGGATTTTCTTGTTACGAAGCCAATCTGTAAGCGGCTTCAAAGCCCTCCTTTTCTTCAAGGTTGATTGGGCTAAATCCTGGAATACTGTAATAGGACTGTCCTCCAGAGATAGCTGCTGGTAATTTCTTGCTTTACTAAGTATCGCATCTTTCACTGGAAAATGGAGAAACTTACAGATGACATCCCTTGGGGGTTCTGCAGGCTGGGGTTTAGGTCTCAGGGCCCTGTGAGCCCTCTCTATGGCGATTTCAAGAGCGGAATCAGGGCCAAGAAGTTGTAGACAAATATTCATGACGGCCTCCTGTATATCAGCAGGGCCTATAGACTCGGGTATGCCCCTAAAGCGCAGATTGTTGCGTCTACTCCTGTTCTCCTGATCCTCCAGGAGCGTATATAAGGAGTTCAGGTGGAGCTGGTGCAGAGACAGGGTGGAGGAGACAGCGCTCTGATGAGATATAATCGCAGATTGGTTTTCTTCTAGCGACTCGACTCTCCTCTCAATATGGCGCACGTCCTCTTTAATAGTGGTAAGATCCGACCTGAGGGGTTCCAGGGCTTCTAATAGCGCGTCTTTCAGGAATGCCCTCGATATAGGCTGTGTGTCAGGACTAGGGGAGACCTCTCTTACCCTTTCTGTAGCTGTATTGCTCCTCGAAGCGCCCCCTGAGGCTTTCGGTGTTCCTGGCGCCATCTTGCTTTCTTTGGCCACGTGCGTCTGGGCAACTTTCTTTATAAATTTCTCCATGGATTCGCTGTTTGCCTGAGTTTTGGTCGGGACTGAAGCATCAGTGGGTCTGGGACCGCCAATCTTGACCATTCTGGGGGCTATAGTGCTGCTAATTAAGGCTATGAGGGAAGTCAGAACATCGGAGCCTCACTTCATGCTGCCATATAGCTCAGGTGCAGGTTCTGCCCCCGGGCGTTCTATTTCAGGGTACAGAGTCTTTAGTCAGCTTGAGGTATTTGTAGCAATTCGCAACTTTATGTATGCATTCAAGATCGGTGTCAATGCAGTGATCTGAGGTCTATTATTGATGCCTGAGAATGTGAGAGCTGTATATATCACACTGGAGCCGTATACAGGGAGGTCCAGCAGTCTATTATTCAGGGCACTGGAGCAACTATCAGCCCCACAGTGATGTCTTATGTTTATTTAAGTTCTGTGCCTCTCCTCTCTCAGCTCCACAGCATCTATCGGCCCCACACTGGTGCCGGGAGTCAGGTGCGGAAGGATCTGTGAGAAGGTACTGAAGCAGCTACTGTGCCGGATATAGCTCCGGCCGGAACTACTTTCGCCGGTGCGAATCGGTGCGAAAATTCTCCCGGTTCCAGCGTTAGATAGTACTAACCTCGGTGATGTCCTCAGGTTAGTTTTCGGCTGTCTCTCACTGAACTTGTTCAGCAAACAGGATCTTGAAAGTACGGGACTTATTTTTCTTAATCGGCTCTTTCTCACTGCCAGAAGCGCCGCTCCGGTGTCTTCTTATTGCAGCTTGGTCCCGCAGCATAAACGTCTCTGGGTTGTCTCTTGCCCCAATCAGTCTCTGGGGTATAACAAACGTATTAAGGCGTTTGAAAAGGGGGTTGATTATCCTCTGTCGGTTTCTATTTTCCGCCGGGAGCACAGACGGCAGTGCCTGCAGGAGAACAGGCCTCGCTCCTGGAAACCCCGATATTCGCCGTAAATAAGGCGATCACAGCCAAATAAAGTAGCTGGGTCGTCTCCCAGACTACTGGTGTCTTCAGAGCCACACACTTTGGGTGGTAAAAACCATAAAAATGCTGAAAAACAGCTCAAAAGCAGCTCAAAATGCAGGAGCTGAGATCACACGCAGCCTTCCTGCTCCTCAGTTGGCTCCGCCCCCCGCATTATAGATTTATGTCGTGAGTTGAGCGGACACCTGGATGTTCGGGTTCGGCCGAACTTGGAAAAAAAAAAAAGTTCGGGTTCGGGACCCGAACTTGAGCCCGAACTTGAGCCCGAACCCCATTGAAGGCTCTAAAATAGTCCTGGAAAGGGCTAGAGGGCTGCAAAAGGCATCAAAATGTGCTTAAGAGCATGGCAACTGTTTTGCAAACAAATGGGGATAGGGAAATTACTTAAAATAACATAAAATACAGAAAAATTAAAAATAAGGTTGGGGAGGCGGTGGATGGGTGTATGTGGCGGTGTAGATGGAAGCGGCGGTGAAGGAGGAATAGGTAGCCAACACTGATTTGTGTTATTTTTAATTTTTAAATTGGGGTATCCCCCAAAATATTGGGACATATAACAAAATAAAACTAAGAATAAGTGCACTTGAGTACAAGAATGGATGGTTGAGGCTGGTATAAATGTCTATTCTGCACAAGGTACAGACAAGTTCTGTGGGATCCATGCCTGGTTCATTTTAATAAACGTAAGCTTGTCCACATTGGCTGCGGCCTGCGATAATGCTCTCTGCTGTGCTAAACACACATTCACACTATACACTGGCTGCAGGGCAGGTCTGCAACTCCAAGGCTGACAAAGCTTTTCCACATTTGGGCCATGCTAACCCTGCCTTCTCAGGTGCTGGCGGTACCCCAGCTGCGTTGGCGACTTCTTCCTCCTCCTCTGCCTTCGCCTTGTGCTTCCACTGTGTCCCCACTGTCAGGTAGGAATGCCATCAGCATGCGCTTGTAATCGCGCATCTTCCGATCAGTAACAGATGTTTTCACAAAATTTAGTTCCCTGTCAGCAATGCAGAGCAGCGGTTCATTCACGGCAAAATGGGGTTCATGTCACCCAGCAATACAACAGAGGATTTTGAGAGATTTAGGCCCCTGTCACCCAGGCACAGCAGGGGTTCATTCACGGCAAAAGGGGGTTCATGTCACCCAGCAATACAACAGAGGATTTTGAGAGATTTAGGCCCCTGTCACCCAGGCACAGCAGGGGTTTGTATATGCCAGAAATGGTAAAATGTCACCCGACAATTGAAATTAAGAATTTTTTTAATTTAGGGCACTAAAATTGGCACTTTTTTAAAATTAAAATGGCTCTAAAATAGTCCTTGAAAAGGCTAGAGGGATGTAAAAGGCAGTAAAATGTGCTTAAGAGCATGGCAACTGCTCTGCAAACAAATGTGGATATGGAAAAAACTTGAAATAAAATAACTAAAAATTACAAATTATTAACCTGCAACTCAGAGAAGGAGGAGGATATGGAGTCTGAGGTTGAGGAGGTGGTGAATGTGTTGTTGGTATGGTACCAGGTCTAGAATTCACCATGACAGTCTCTCCAGCCGAATTACAATTCTTTGATGTAATGGTACACCTCAGGGATGGGGTAATTGAGACTGATATTTTTTCATAAACCCAGACAGGAATAATTTATTGAAGTTTGACAGCAACCATCCACGACGGATGGTGGAGTCATTGCCCTGGAGCCAACTGTTGAGGGTTAGACGGGTGGTGTCTGGAGAGGAGCTGTTTGAGTTAAGAGTGGATGAGATGGGGAAGAAATTCCTGGACAGGGGCTATCTGCGTAAATTAGTGGAGAGGACATCACAGAGGGTGGGGGCTGTTGACCGCGAGTCCACGTTCCAAGGGAAGAAGAAAGGTAGGGACCTGAAACGGATCCCTTTTGTTTCCACATAAGGAGCCAATAGTGGAGACATAGCACGCATCATACGCAAGGAGTGGCACATTCTACAGAAAGGGTTACCAGAGATAGTCTGTCACGGAAGGTGTACAGGAAACAAGACAATGCAACATGAATATATGACTCACTGGATCCAAAGCTAAGGAACCAAAAGGGAGACCCCTGCATAAGACCTGGCACTTTTCCTGGCTGCTCAGCCTATGCAAAAATCCCAAAGGTGGATGGTTGCATATCCACGTACCTCGACTATATAACACCTGAACACCCTACAATAGTGAGGGGACACGACCACCGGCTCCCTACACCAGACACGGAGGGAGTCAGGGTCACCTGGGATCCAGCAACAGAAAATAACAGATAAATGTACAGCACTTAACTTAGTAGCAGACTGGGAAATAGGATCAGCATGCACACACACTCCAGGAAGAAGTATAAGCCGCCCAGTAAAGCATTATGGGGAGGAATTTAAAGGGATGCAATCAGTCCAACTACATGACAGCTGAGAGAGGCTAACGAAATGAGGAACTGAACACCACAACAAAGAAAACTCAAGGAGGAGGTTCTGAAAGGCTTCTCAGCTTTCTGGTTGTGACATAGTTGAATTTGAGAGTTTCCCCATGATGGCGTACAAAAGAGGTGCCAACCTACGTGACAGGTTGGTTAAGACAGAGAAAACACACAATGAAAGTCAGTCCTGTGTCCCAATAAAGGCAAATACTTGCGCTGCTGCAGGCTCCGGGATAGTGTGGTAGGTGTTCACACTCAGTACAAGTAATAGAAAGTTTGGAACCGCGCTGCTTTAGACTAGATTCCCCGGTCACTGATGGATGGCATTGGGCTCCAAACCCTTTCCTTATCACCCCAACAAGGTCCGGTCTTCCACAGACAGTAGCCTCTATGAGGTTCAAAAGAATAGGCAAAATAGTGAAGCACCCTTTGTCAAATGATTTTAAAACGTTTTAATCTACTCACAAGAGTTGTTCAACAAAAAGCATGTAACAGTATCGTTTAAGATCGTCTCGTTCCTGCCCGACCCGGGTTTCGCTGCCTCGCTTCTTCAGGGGCGAACTGCGCATATGCGCAATAGGGCTCTTTAAATAGCCCAGCTGTCTCATTACATCACTCAATGCTTATCCAGATCGTGTTGTATAAGAAAAGAGTGGTCATGGATTACGATCAGGCCGATTATAATGAAACTGTGGTATAAGAAAAGAGTGGTCATGGATTACGATCAGGCTGATTATAGTAAATATCTTGATAAGAATAATGCTGTTTTCTGAAAATGTACAATGTAAAACTGTGTTGTGTAATTTCCGGATACGATCTGGATAAGCATTGAGTGATGTAATGAGACAGCTGGGCTATTTAACCACTTCAGCCCCGCTAGGTGAAACCCCCTTCATGACCAGGCCACTTTTTACACTTCGGCACTACACTACTTTCACCGTTTATCGCTCGGTCATGCAACTTACCACCCAAATGAATTTTACCTCCTTTTCTTCTCACTAATGGAGCTTTCATTTGGTGGTATTTTATTGCTGCTGACATTTTTACTTTTTTTGTTATTAATCAAAATGTAACGATTTTTTTGCAAAAAAATGACATTTTTCACTTTCAGCTGTGAAATTTTGCAAAAAAAAACGACATCCATATATAAATTTTTCGCTAAATTTATAGTTCTACATGTCTTTGATAAAAAAAAAATGTTTGGGCAAAAAAAAAATGGTTTGGGTAAAAGTTATAGCATTTACAAACTATGGTACAAAAATGTGAATTTCCGCTTTTTGAAACGGCTCTGATTTTCTGAGCACCTGTCATGTTTCCTGAGGTTCTACAATGCCCAAACAGTAGAAAAACCCCACAAATGACCCCATTTCGGAAAGTAGACACCCTAAGGTATTCGCTGATGGGCATAGTGAGTTCATAGAACTTTTTATTTTTTGTCACAAGTTAGCGGAAAATGATGATGATTTTTTTTTTTTTTTTTTTTTCTTACAAAGTCTCATATTCCACTAACTTGCGACAAAAAATAAAAAATTCTAGGAACTCACCATGCCCCTCACAGAATACCTTGGGGTGTCTTCTTTCCAAAATGGGGTCACTTGTGGCGTAGTTATACTGCCCTGGCAATTTAGGGGCCCAAATGTGTGAGAAGAACTTTGCAATCAAAATGTGTAAGAAATGACCGGTGAAATCTGAAAGGTGCACTTTGGAATATGCGCCCCTTTGCCCACCTTGGCAGCAAAAAAGTGTCACACATGTGGTATCGCCGTACTCAGGAGAAGTTGGGGAATGTGTTTTGGGGTGTCATTTTACATATACCCATGCTGGGTGAGAGAAATATCTTGGCAAAAGACAACTTTTCCCATTTTTTTATACAAAGTTGGCATTTGACCAAGATATTTTTCTCACCCAGCATGGGTATATGTAAAATGACACCCCAAAACACATTGCCCAACTTCTCCTGAGTACGGCGATAGCAGATGTGTCACACTTTTTTGCTGCCAAGGTGGGCAAAGGGGCACATATTCCAAAGTGCACCTTTCGGATTTTGCAGGGCATTTTTTACACATTTTGATTGCAAAGTTCTTCTCACACATTTGGGCCCCTAAATTGCCAGGGCAGTATAACTACGCCACAAGTGACCCCATTTTGGAAAGAAGACACCCTAAGGTATTCCGTGAGGGGCACTGCGAGTTCCTAGAATTTTTTATTTTTTGTCACAAGTTAGCGGAAAATGATGATTTTTTTTTTTTTCTCTTTTTTCCTTACAAAGTCTCATATTCCACTAACTTGCGACAAAAAATAAAAAATTCTAGGAACTCGCCATGCCCCTCACGGAATACCATGGGGTGTCTTCTTTCCAAAATGGGGTCACTTGTGGCGTAGTTATACTGCCCTGGCAATTTAGGGGCCCAAATGTGTGAGAAGTACTTTGCAATCAAAATCTGTAAAAAATGACCGGTGAAATCCGAAAGGTGCACTTTGGAATATGTGCCCCTTTGCCCACCTTGGCATCAAAAAAGTGTCACACATCTGGTATCGCCGTACTCAGGAGAAGTTGGGGAATGTGTTTTGGGCTGTCATTTTACATATACCCATGCTGGGTGAGAGAAATATCTTGGCAAAAGACAACTTTTCCAATTTTTTTATACAAAGTTGGCATTTGACCAAGATATTTTTCTCACCCAGCATGGGTATATGTAAAATGACACCCCAAAACACATTGCCCAACTTCTCCTGAGTACGGCGATACCAGATGTGTCACACGTTTTTGCTGCCAAGGTGGGCAAAGGGGCACATATTCCAAAGTGCACCTTTCGGATTTTGCAGGGCATTTTTTACACATTTTGATTGCAAAGTTCTTCTCACATATTTGGGCCCCTAAATTGCCAGGGCAGTATAACTACGCCACAAGTGACCCCATTTTGGAAAGAAGACACCCCAAGGTATTCCGTGAGGGGCACTGCGAGTTCCTAGAATTTTTTATTTTTTGTCGCAAGTTAGTGGAATATGAGACTTTGTAAGGAAAAAAGAAAAAAAAAAGAAAAATCATCATTTTCCGCTAAATTGTGACAAAAAATAAAAAATTCTAGGAACTCGCCGTGCCCCCCACGGAATACCTTGGGGTGTCTTCTTTCCAAAATGGGGTCACTTGTGGCGTAGTTATACTGCCCTGGCAATTTAGGGGCCCAAATGTGTAAGAAGTACCTTGAAATCAAAATGTGTAAAAAATGGCCTGCGAAATCTGAAAGGTGCCCCTTTGCCCACCTTGGCTGCAAAAAAGTGTCACACATCTGGTATCGCCGTACTCAGGAGAAGTTGGGGAATGTGTTTTGGGGGGTCATTTTACATATACCCATGCTGGGTGAGAGAAATATCTTGGCAAAAGACAACTTTTCCCATTTTTTTTATACAAAGTTGGCATTTGACCAAGATACTTTTCTCACCCAGCATGGGTATATGTAAAATGACACCCCAAAACACATTCCCCAACTTCTCCTGAGTACGGCGATACCAGATGTGTGACACTTTTTTGCAGCCTAGATGCGCAAAGGGGCCAAAATTCCTTTTAGGAGGGCATTTTTAGACATTTGGATCCCAGACTTCTTCTCACACTTTCGGGCCCCTAAAAAGCCAGGGCAGTATAAATACCCCACATGTGACCCCACTTTGGAAAGAAGACACCCCGAGGTATTCAATGAGGGGCCTGGCGAGTTCCTAGAATTTTTTTTTTTTTTGCATAAGTTAGCGGATATTGATTTTTTTTGTTTTTTTTCTCACAAAGTCTCACTTTCCGCTAACTTAGGACAAAAATTTCAATCTTTCATGGACTCAATATGCCCCTCACGGAATACCTTGGGGTGTCTTCTTTCCGAAATGGGGTCACATGTGGGGTATTTATACTGCCCTGGCTTTTTAGGGGCCCTAAAGCGTGAGAAGTCTGGAATATAAATGTCTAAAAATGTTTACGCATTTGGATTCCGTGAGGGGTATGGTGCGTCCATGTGAGATTTTATTTTTTGACACAAGTTAGTGGAATATGAGACTTAGTAAGAAAAAACGAAAACAAAAACAAACAAAAAATTTCCGCTAACTTGTGCCAAAAAAAATGGCTGAATGGAGCCTTACCAGGGGGGGAGTGATCAATGACAGGGGGGTGATCAATGACAGGGGGGTGATCACCCATATAGACTCCCTGATCACCCCCTGTCATTGATCACCCCCCCCTGTAAGGCTCCATTCAGACATCCGCATGATTTTTTTACGGATCCATGGATACATGGATCGGATCCACAAAACGCATGCGGACGTCTGAATGGAGCCTTACAGGGGGGTTATCAATGACAGGGGGTGATCAGGGTGATCACCCCCCTGTCACTGATCACCCCCCCTGTAAGGCTCCATTCAGACATCCGCATGATTTTTTACGGATCCATGGATACATGGATCGGATCCACAGAACGCATGCGGACGTCTGAATGGAGCCTTACAGGGGGGTTATCAATGACAGGGGGTGATCAGGGTAATCAGGGTGATCACCCCCCTGTCACTGATCACCCCCCCTGTAAGGCTCCATTCAGACATCCGCATGATTTTTTACGGATCCATGGATACATGGATCGGATCCACAGAACGCATGGGTTATCAATGACAGGGGGTGATCAGGGTAATCAGGGTGATCACCCCCCTGTCACTGATCACCCCCCTGTAAGGCTCCATTCAGACATCCGCATGATTTTTTACGGATCCATGGATACATGGATCGGATCCACAGAACGCATGCGGACGTCTGAATGGAGCCTTACAGGGGGGTTATCAATGACAGGGGGTGATCAGGGTAATCAGGGTGATCACCCCCCTGTCACTGATCACCCCCCCTGTAAGGCTCCATTCAGACATCCGCATGATTTTTTACGGATCCATGGATACATGGATCGGATCCACAGAACGCATGCGGACGTCTGAATGGAGCCTTACAGGGGGGTTATCAATGACAGGGGGTGATCAGGGTAATCAGGGTGATCACCCCCCTGTCACTGATCACCCCCCCTGTAAGGCTCCATTCAGACATCCGCATGATTTTTTACGGATCCATGGATACATGGATCGGATCCACAAAACGCATGCGGACGTCTGAATGGAGCCTTACAGGGGGGTTATCAATGACAGGGGGTGATCAGGGTAATCAGGGTGATCACCCCCCTGTCACTGATCACCCCCCTGTAAGGCTCCATTCAGACATCCGCATGATTTTTTACGGATCCATGGATACATGGATCGGATCCACAGAACGCATGCGGACGTCTGAATGGAGCCTTACAGGGGGGTTATCAATGACAGGGGGTGATCAGGGTAATCAGGGTGATCACCCCCCTGTCACTGATCACCCCCCCTGTAAGGCTCCATTCAGACATCCGCATGATTTTTTACGGATCCATGGATACATGGATCGGATCCACAGAACGCATGCGGACGTCTGAATGGAGCCTTACAGGGGGGTTATCAATGACAGGGGGTGATCAGGGTAATCAGGGTGATCACCCCCCTGTCACTGATCACCCCCCCTGTAAGGCTCCATTCAGACATCCGCATGATTTTTTACGGATCCATGGATACATGGATCGGATCCACAGAACGCATGCGGACGTCTGAATGGAGCCTTACAGGGGGGTTATCAATGACAGGGGGTGATCAGGGTAATCAGGGTGATCACCCCCCTGTCACTGATCACCCCCCCTGTAAGGCTCCATTCAGACGTCCGCATGATTTTTACGGATCCATGGATCGGATCCGTAAAAATCATGCGGACGTCTGAATGGAGCCTGACAGGGGGGTGATCAATGACAGGGGGTGATCAGGGAGTGTATATGGGTGATCACCCCCCTGTAAGGCTCCATTCAGACGTCCGCATGATTTTTACGGATCCATGGATACATGGATCGGATCCGTAAAAATCATGCGGACGTCTGAATGGAGCCTGACAGGGCGGTGATCAATGACAGGGGGTGATCAGGGAGTGTATATGGGTGATCACCCGCCTGTCATTGATCACCCCCCTGTAAGGCTCCATTCAGACGTCCGCATGATTTTTACGGATCCATGGATACATGGATCGGATCCGTAAAAATCATGCGGACGTCTGAACGGAGCCTGACAGGGGGGTGATCAATGACAGGGCGGTGATCAATGACAGGGGGGTGATCAATGACAGGGGGGTGATCAGGGAGTTTATATGGGGTGATCAGGGGTTTATAAGGGGTTAATAAGTGACCGGGGGGGGGGGGGGTGTAGTGTAGTGTAGTGTGGTGTTTGGTGGGACTGTACTGACCTACCTGAGTCCTCTGGTGGTCGATCCTAACAAAAGGGACCACCAGAGGACCAGGTAGGAGGTATATTAGACGCTGTTATGAAAACAGCGTCTAATATACCTGTTAGGGGTTAAAAAATTCGGATCTCCAGCCTGCCAGCGAGCGATCGCCGCTGGCAGGCTGGAGATCCACTCGCTTACCTTCCGTTCCTGTGAGCGCGCGCGCCTGTGTGCGCGCGTTCACAGGAAATCTCGCGTCTCGCGAGATGACGCGCCGATGCGTCCAGGAGGAGAAAAGCAACCACCTTCCGGACGCATCGGCGCGTTAGGCGGTCCGGAGGTGGTTAAAGAGCCCTATTGCGCATATGCGCAGTTCGCCCCTGAAGAAGCGAGGCAGCGAAACTCGGGTCGGGCAGGAACGAGACGATCTTAAACGATACTGTTACATGCTTTTTGTTGAACAACTCTTGTGAGTAGATTAAAACGTTTTAAAATCATTTGACAAAGGGTGCTTCACTATTTTGCCTATTCTTTTGAACCTCATAGAGGCTACTGTCTGTGGAAGACCGGACCTTGTTGGGGTGATAAGGAAAGGGTTTGGAGCCCAATGCCATCCATCAGTGACCGGGGAATCTAGTCTAAAGCAGCGCGGTTCCAAACTTTCTATTATTGGTTAAGACAGAGGTTGGGGAGGCCCGGGGTGATGGACAAAGGTATCTGGTGCTAAGGAAGTTAGGATGTTATCCTTGCCTTGGCTGTTGAAACTGTGGCAACATGGTGAAGGGAGATACCTTTGCCCATCCCTATAGTGGCAAAACTTATAAAATTAAGGATTTCTTTACATGTAGGTCACGTGATGTAGTGTATATGATCACATGCCCATGTGGTCTCATCTACATAGGTGAGACCACAATGGAAGCCTGTGAACAGATTAATTCCCACAAAAGTAATATTAGAAGGGCCCAAGTAGACAAGCTTGTGGCAAAACATTTCTTGGAGCGTGGACACCCGGTCAACCAGCTTCGGTTCCGAATTATAGATTCAGTTGGTAAAATGAGACGCGTGGGTGATAAGGATCGGATCCTGCGTAAAAAGGAACTGCAGTAGATCTTCAAATTGAGGGCACTCCAGCCCTTTGGAATGAATCTTGATTTCCATGTAGGGAATTTGTAGAAGATCCTAGAGACGTTTATAGGAATCTGGCATCTGTATAGTGTTTTTATTTGATTACAGTTTTTTTTCACTGATCGTATATGCACTGATATGCACTGTCTTCTATTCCAGTTAACATAGAAACATAGAATGTGTCGGCAGATAAGAACCATTTGGCCCATCTAGTCTGCCCAATATATCTGAATCCTATGAATAGTCCCTGGCCCTATCTTATATGAAGGATAGCCTTATGCCTATCCCATGCATGCTTAAACTCCTTCACTGTATTTGCCGCTACCACTTCTGCAGGAAGGCTATTCCATGCATCCACTACTCTCTCAGTAAAGTAATACTTCCTTATATTACTTTTAAACCTTTGCCCCTCTAATTTAAAACTGTGTCCTCTTGTGGTAGTTTTTCTTCTTTTAAATATGCTCTCCCCCTTTACCGAGTTGATTCCCTTTATGTATTTAAAAGTTTCTATCATATCCCCTCGGTCTCTTCTTTCTTCCAAGCTATACATATTAAGGTCCTTTAACCTTTCCTGGTAAGTTTTATCCTGCAATCCATGGACCAGTCCTGCAATCCATTAACACCACTTCATGATGCACTTGATTGAAGAACAGGCCCCCCTCTGCTAGGATTGCTGGCGAGTTTGTATGAGATACCTCCACAGACGGCATAGATGAGGGCGGGCGGCCTTCTGCGCGTCCCTGACAACGAAGCGCTGACTGGGCGGGGATTGGGAGGAGCGCCGACGTCACTGTGATCACTGGGGCGTGTTGGCTTGTGATCATGTGACTAGCGACGGATATGTGAACACATGGCCCCTCCTCCCTGGACATGCGCGCTGGCTGCTGAGGGACGCGCTGGAAGCGTGCATCATGAAGGTAGGTGTGTGGCTGGATCTTATGTTTTACATGGGTGGCCACGATGATATTATAAATATGCACTGTAACGGAACGCCTAGCACCCCGACCGGGTACCTCCGTCGATAGATGCTCCTAGTGCTTCCAGGGGACTCCAAGCACTCCACTTGACACCGTCAGCACTGCAGACCCCACGAACCGCCAAAGCTTGCTGGAGGTCTCGCTGTCTCTTACCCACCCTGGACCTACAACAAGGCTCCAGGCTCCAGTGGGTGAACCTCTCCTAAATGCAGAGACAGGAACCAGGAACAAGCTCTTACAAGAGCTTATACTCAGAGGAGTATTGTGACATAGCAATCCCCAAGAGTGTAGTTATCGCATTCCCCAAACATGAGCCAAAACTTCATGAAGGTATAAAAGCAGCCTCTTTATTTTAACACAAGCATTTTATACACATCTTCCAACAAGGTTACCACGCACAGGGTTTTGTAAAAACAGCCAATAACCACATACAATACACTCAGACACTCCCACACAAAATCCTCCCCTCTGCCCGTGATAGAATTACCTCACACTGGGTTGTTGCAATCATCACAGGCAGGCGAATACACAATATCCTCTGTCCTGGAGACAACCGAGAAGTAATTCAATTATCTCTCTGGACAAAGGACATCGCCAATACACACAGAGAGACAATGGAACAGACCTCCCTACTCAACGTATACAATGTCCCACCCTTTTAAATACACATAGACATTTAACATCCCAAAATGGCACTAATTAGACCAGGGGTTCAAGTTAGTCCAAGTCCTTTGTGAACAAAGGAAGCCTGGCTGATGAGGGCCCATAATCCTGGGGCAAGAGGCTAGTAGCCAGGCCCCTCCAAAACCCAGTGGTGAGGTTGGTTTCGCCACACGCACATATCGGCACACCTGAGATATAGTGAGCTATTAAATGAATCTGTAATTGGCCACAGCCATGATTGTGGGAGTGGCTTAGGGTTTTTAAACAGGATCTTTTGTATAACACGGGGTGTTTGATAAAGGCTATGTGTTAGCCGAAACGTAACAACCTTTACACGTTTGTTCACTTAAGCGATTCCCAATAAAGGGATTTTTGTACCGGACATGCTGCCTCCATTATCATTTATTGTGTTGTAGGTGGAGGCAGCAATGGAGGAGAAACAGGTAGCCAACAATGTTTTTTTTTATTTTTTTATTGGGTAGGTAGCCCCCCAAAGAATCATTGCACTTGACTTGAGTACAAGAATGTATGTTTGATGGTGGTATAAATGTCTATTTAGCATAAGGTACAGACAAGTCTTGTGGGATCCAAGCCTGGTTCATTTTAATGAACTTGAGCTTGTCCACATTGGCTGTGGACAGACGGCTGCGTCTGTCTGTAATGACGCCTCCTGCCGTGCTAAATACACATTCAGAGAGTACACTGGCTGCAGGGCAGGCCAGCACCTCCAAGGCATACAGGGCAAGCTCTGGCCATGTGGACAATTTGGAGACCCACAAGTTGAATGGGGCAGAACCATCAGTCAGTACGTGTAGTCGTTTGCACAGGTACTGTTCCACCATGTTGTTCAAATGCTGCCTCCTGCTAACACGCTCAATATCAGCAGTTGGGGCCGGTTGTTGCGGCGAGGTGACAAAGCTTTTCCACATGTCGGCCATGCTAACCCTGCCTTCTGAGGTGCTGGCGCTGACACATCTGCGTTGGCGTCCTCTTCCTCCTCCCCTGCCTTCGCCTTGTGCTTCCACTTGTCCCCCGGCGTCAGTCGGGAATGCTCTCAGGAGCGCGTCTACCAGTGTGCGCCTGTAGTCGCGCATCTTCTGATCACGCTCCAGTGAGGGAATTAAGGACGGCACATTGTCTTTGTAATGGGGATCCAGCAGGGTGGCCACCCAGTAGTCAGCACACGTTAAAATGTGGGCAACTATGCAGTCGTTGCGCAGGCACTGCAGCATGTAGTCACTTATGTGTGCCAGGCTGCCCAGAGCTAAGGACAAGCAGTCCTCTGTGGGAGGCGTATCATCTGCGTCCTCCGTATTGCCCTAGCCACGCACCAGTGATGGGCCCGAGCTGCGTTGGATGCCACCCCGCTGTGAACATGCTTCATCCCCATCCTCCTCCTCCAGTATTGGGCCCTGGCTGGCCAAATATGTACCTGGCGTCTGCTGTTGCAAAAATCCTCTTTCTGAGCCAATTCTAAAAGACTGGCCTGAAAGTGTTAGAGATGACCCCTCTTCCTCCTCCTGGGCCACCTCCTCTTCCATCAAAAGTGTTTTCTCAAGGAGACATAGAAGTGGTATTGTAACGCTGATAACGGCGTCATCGCCACTGGCCATGTTGGTGGAGTACTCGAAACAGGGCACATAGGTCTCGCATGGAGGCCCAGTCATTGGTGGTGAAGTGGTGCTGTTCCGTAGTGCGACTGACCCGTGCGTGCTGCAGCTGAAAATCCACTATGGCCTGCTGCTACTCGCACAGTCTCTCCAGCATGTGCAAGGTGGAGTTCCACCTGGTGGGCACGTCGCATATGAGGCGGTGGGCGGGAAGGCCGAAGTTACGCTGCAGCGCTGACAGGCGAGCAGCAGCAGGGTGAGAACGCCAAAAGCTCGCACAGACGGCCCGCACTTTATGCAGCAGCTCTGACATGTCGGGGTAGTTGTGAATGAATTTCTGCACCACCAATTTCAGCACATGTGCCAGGCAAGAGATGTGCATCAAACCAGCTAGTCCCAGAGCTGCAACAAGATTTCGCCCATTATCGCACACCACCAGGCCGGGCTTGAGGCTCACTGGCAGCAACCACTCGTCGGTCTGTTGTTCTATACCCCGGCACAACTCCTGCGCGGTGTGGGGCCTGTCCCCCAAACACATCAGTTTCAGAATGGCCTGCTGACGTTTACCCCTGGCTGTGCTGAAGTTGGTGGTGAAGGTCTGTCGCTGACCGGATGAGGAGGTGGTAGAAGAGGAGGAGGAAGCCGAGTAGGAAGAGGAGGCAACAGGAGGCAAAGAATGATGCCCTGCGATCCTTGGCGGCAGAAGGACGTGCGCCAAACAGCCCTCTGCCTGGGGCCCAGCCGCCACTACATTTACCCAGTGTGCAGTTAGGGAGATATAGCGTCCCTGGCCGTGCTTACTGGTCCACGTATCTGTGGTTAGGTGGACCTTGCACAGATGGTGTTGCGCAGTGCACACTTGATTTTATCCGATACTTGGTTGTGCAGGGAGGGCACGGCTCTCCTGGAGAAGTAGTGGCAGCTGGGAACGACGTACTGTGGGACATCAAGCGACATGAGCTGTTTGAAGCTGTCCGTCTCCACCAGCCTGAATGACAGCATTTCAAAGGCCAGCAGTTTAGAAATGCTGGCATTCAGGGCCAGGGATCCAGGGTGGCTAGGTGGGAATTTACGCTTTCTCTCAAAGGTTTGTGAGATGGAGAGCTGAACGCTTCCGTGTGACATGGTGGAGATGCTTGGTGACCGAGGTGGTGTTGTTGGTGGCACATCATCTGTTTGCTGGGCGGCAGGTGCCAACTTTCTCCAGAGGCGGAGTAAGAGGCTGAGGCAGCAGCAGAAGAGGGATGCAGGAGGGGCCTGAGCCCTTTCTTGGTTTTGAAGGTGCTTACTCCACTGCAGCCCGTGTCTCGCATGTAGATGCCTGGTCATGCAGGTTGTGCTAAGGTTCAGAACGTTAATGCCTTGCTTCAGGCGCTGATGGAACAGCGTGAGAACCACTCGCGTCTTGTCATCAACACTTTGTGTGAAGAAGTGCCATGCCAGGGAACTCATTGAAGCTGCCTTTGGTGTGCTCGGTCCCTGTTGACGGTGGCCAGTAGCAGGCAAACTGTTTTGGCGATGGCTGCTCTACTTTTGCACCCTGCTCCCTCCTTTTCGGTCTGCACTCTGCAGAAAGATGCAGCAGTTGGCACCTGTGTTTCGTCATCATCAGAGACGTGCTGAGGTGGTATTCCCATGTCCTCATCAGGAAACATAAGTGGTTGTGCGTCAGTGCATTCTATGTCTTCCACCCCTGGGGAAGGGCTAGGTGGATGCCCTTGGGAAACCCTGACAGCTGAGTCTTCAAACAGCATAAGAGACTGCTGCATGACTTGAGGCTCAGACAGGTTCCCTGATATGCACGGGGGTGATGTGACAGACTGATGGGCATGGGTTTCAGGCGCCACCTGTGTGCGCTTTCTGCAGAAGACTGGGTGGAAGATAATGTGAACGTGCTGGATCCACTGTCGGACACCCAATTGACTAGCGCCTGTACTTGCTCACTTACCATCCTTAGAACGGCATTAGGCCCGACCAAATATCGCTGTAGATTCTGGCGGCTACTGGGACCTGAGGTAGTAGGTTCAGTAGGACGTGTAGCTGTGGCAGAACGGCCACGTCCTCTCCCTGCACCAGAGGCTCCACCAACACCACGACCATGACAGCGTCCCTTATTAGATGTTTGCCTCATAGTTAGCGTTTACAAAGCAAAGTAAAAAGTGGTTAGGTCTGTTAAAAAATAAAATTAACCGCCAATAAAAACCCTGATGTAGGGTATTGCACTAAATTTTTTTTTTTAACTCTATATGACAGCGGTATTTGTGGCCTAAATGTGACACTCACTTATGCATGTGTAATCACAGATGTGCGATATATTAGAGGCTTTTTTCACCCCAGTAACCAAAAAGGCGTATTTCCGGCTTTAATGTGACAATCACTTATGCAGGTGTAATCACAGATGTGCTGTATATCAGAGGTTTTTTTTCACCCTAGTAAGAAAAAAGCTGTATTTCTGGCCTTAATGTGACATTCACTTATGCATGTGTAATCACAGATGTGCAGTATATCAGAGGCTTTTTTCACCCTAGTAAGAAAAAAGCTGTATTTCTGGCCTTAATGTGACAATCACTTATGCATGTGTAATCCCAGATGTGCAGTATATCAGAGGGTTTTTTCACCCCAGTAAGAAAAATCTGTATTTCTGTCCTTAATGTGACAATCACTTATGCATGTGTAATCACAGATGTGCAGTATATCAGAGTTTTTTTTTCACTCTAACCAAAAAGCTGTATTTCTGTCCTAAATGTGACAGTCACTTATGCACGTGTAATCCCAGATGGGCAGTATATTAGAGGGTTTTTTCACCCTAACCAAAAAGCTGTATTTCTGTCCTAAATGTGACAGTCACTTATGCACGTGTAATCCCAGATGTGCAGTATATGAGAGGCTTTTTTCACCCCAGTATGCCAAAGCCGTATTTATGGCCTAAATGTGACAGTCACTTATGCATGTGTAATCCCAGATGTGCAGTATATCAGAGGGTTTTTTCACCCCAGTAAGCCAAAGCAGGATTTCTGGCTCTAATGTGACAGTCACTTATGCATGTGTAATCACAGATGTGCAGTATATTAGAGGTTTTTTTCGTCCTAACCAAAAAGCTGTATTTCTGTCCTAAATGTGACAGTCACTTATGCACGTGTAATCCCAGATGTGCAGTATATGAGAGGCTTATTTCACCCCAGTATGCCAAAGCCGTATTTATGGCCTAAATGTGACAGTCACTTATGCATGTGTAATCCCAGATGTGCAATATATTAGAGGCTTTTTTCACCCCAGTAACCAAAAAGCTATATTTCTGTCCTAAATGTGACAGTGACTTATGCACGTGTAATCACAGATGTGCAGTATATTAGAGGCTTTTTTCACCCTAACCAAAAAGCTGTATTTCTGTCCTAAATGTGACAGTCACTTATCCTTGTCTAATCCCAGATGTTCAGTGTATTAGAGGGTTTTTTCACCCCAGTATGCCAAAGCTATATTTCTGGACTTGTAGATAGCCTATGCTGGTGCACTATCGTTGCATAAAATGGCTGCCGATCAGGTATTGATATTGATGAAATGAAGAAAAGAAAGTTAATTTTCAGTAGTAGTTGGCTCAGGGCAGGCTTTTTTTTAAGACACAATTTGTATTGTTTCTTATATTGTTGACATAGGCACACAAATGGTTCACAATATCAAAGATAGCTGCGCCTGTACATTGATATGCAAGAGTATGAAATAAGGCATCATAATAAAAGTAAAGAGCAATTGAACATAAAATACATAACCAAATAACAAATTTTCACATGTCCGCATTCCCCTATCCCTTATACTTAGAGTTGAGCGAACACCTGGATGTTCGGGTTCGAGAAGTTCGGCCGAACATCCCGGAAATGTTCGGGTTCGGGATCCGAACCCGATCCGAACTTCGTCCCGAACCCGAACCCCATTGAAGTCAATGGGGACCCGAACTTTTCGGCACTAAAAAGGCTGTAAAACAGCCCAGGAAAGAGCTAGAGGGCTGCAAAAGGCAGCAACATGTAGGTAAATCCCCTGCAAACAAATGTGGATAGGGAAATGAATTAAAATAAAAATTAAATAAATAAAAATTAACCAAAATCAATTGGAGAGAGGTTCCATAGCAGAGAATCTGGCTTCCCGTCACCCACCACTGGAACAGTCCATTCTCAGATATTTAGGCCCCGGCACCCAGGCAGAGGAGAGAGGTCCCGTAACAGAGAATCTGTCTTCATGTCAGCAGAGAATTAGTCTGCATGTCATAGCAGAGAATGAGGCTTCACGTCAGCCACCACTGCAACAGTCCATTGGCATATATTTAGGCCCAGCACACACACAGGCAGAGGAGAGAGGTCCCGTAACAGACAATCTGGCTTCATGTCAGCAGAGAATCAGTCTGCATGTCATAGCAGAGAATCAGGCTTCACGTCAGCCACCACTGCAACAGTCCATTGGCATATATTTAGGCCCAGCACACACACAGGCAGAGGAGAGAGGTCCCGTAACAGAGAATCTGGCTTCATGTCAGCAGAGAATCAGTCTGCATGTCATAGCAGAGAATGAGGCTTCACGTCACCCACCACTGCAACAGTCCATTGGCATATATTTAGGCCTAGCACACAGGCAGAGCAGAGAGGTCCCGTAACAGACAATCTGGCTTCATGTCAGCAGAGAATCAGTCTGCATGTCATAGCAGAGAATGAGGCTTCACGTCAGCCACCACTGCAACAGTCCATTGGCATATATTTAGGCCTAGCACACAGGCAGAGCAGAGAGGTCCCGTAACAGACAATCTGGCTTCATGTCAGCAGAGAATCAGTCTGCATGTCATAGCAGAGAATCAGGCTTCACGTCAGCCACCACTGCAACAGTCCATTGTCATAAATTTAGGCCCAGCACCCAGGCAGAGGAGAGAGGTCCCGTAACAGACAATCTGGCTTCATGTCAGCAGAGAATTAGTCTGCATGTCATAGCAGAGAATCAGGCTTCATGTCAGCCACCACTGCAACAGTCCATTGGCATATATTTAGGCCCAGCACCCAGGCAGAGGAGGGAGGTCCCGTAACAGAGAATCTGTCTTCATGTCAGCAGAGAATCAGTCTGCATGTCATAGCAGAGAATGAGGCTTCACGTCAGCCACCACTGCAACAGTCCATTGGCATATATTTAGGCCTAGCACACAGGCAGAGGAGAGGTTCATTCAACTTTGGGTAGCCTCGCAATATAATGGTAAAATGAAAATAAAAATAGGATTGAATGAGGAAGTGCCCTGGAGTCCAATAATATATGGTTATGGGGAGGTAGTTAATGTCTAATCTGGACAAGGGACGGACAGGTCCTGTGGGATCCATGCCTGGTTCATTTTTATGAACGTCAGCTTGTCCACATTGGCTGTAGACAGGCGGCTGCGTTTGTCTGTAATGACGCCCCCTGCCGTGCTGAATACACGTTCAGACAAAACGCTGGCTGCCGGGCAGGCCAGCACCTCCAAGGCATAAAAGGCTAGCTCTGGCCACGTGGACAATTTAGAGACCCAGAAGTTGAATGGGGCCGAACCATCAGTCAGTACGTGGAGGGGTGTGCACACGTACTGTTCCACCATGTTAGTGAAATGTTGCCTCCTGCTAACACGTTGCGTATCAGGTGGTGGTGCAGTTAGCTGTGGCGTGTTGACAAAAGTTTTCCACATCTCTGCCATGCTAACCCTGCCCTCAGAGGAGCTGGCCGTGACACAGCTGCCTTGGCGACCTCTTGCTCCTCCTCTGCCTTGGCCTTGGGCTTCCACTTGTTCCCCTGTGACATTTGGGAATGCTCTCAGTAGCGCGTCTACCAACGTGCGCTTGTACTCGCGCATCTTCCTATCACGCTCCAGTGCAGGAAGTAAGGTGGGCACATTGTCTTTGTAGCGTGGATCCAGCAGGGTGGCAACCCAGTAGTCCGCACAGGTTAAAATGTGGGCAACTCTGCTGTCGTTGCGCAGGCACTGCAGCATGTAGTCGCTCATGTGTGCCAGGCTGCCCAGGGGTAAGGACAAGCTGTCCTCTGTGGGAGGCGTATCGTCATCGTCCTGCCTTTCCCCCCAGCCACGCACCAGTGATGGACCCGAGCTGCGTTGGGTGCCACCCCGCTGTGACCATGCTTCATCCTCATCCTCCTCCACCTCCTCCTCATCCTCGTCCTCCTCGTCCTCCAGTAGTGGGCCCTGGCTGGCCACATTTGTACCTGGCCTCTGCTGTTGCCAAAAACCTCCCTCTGAGTCACTTCGAAGAGACTGGCCTGAAAGTGCTAAAAATGACCCCTCTTCCTCCTCCTCCTCCTCCTCCTCCTCCTGGGCCACCTCCTCTTCCATCATCGCCCTAAGTGTTTTCTCAAGGAGACATAGAAGTGGTATTGTAACGCTGATAACGGTGTCATCGCCACTGGCCATGTTGGTGGAGTACTCGAAACAGCGCAACAGGGCACACAGGTCTCGCATGGAGGCCCAGTCATTGGTGGTGAAGTGGTGCTGTTCTGTAGTGCGACTGACCCGTGCGTGCTGCAGCTGAAACTCCACTATGGCCTGCTGCTGCTCGCACAGTCTGTCCAGCATGTGCAAGGTGGAGTTCCACCTGGTGGGCACGTCGCATATGAGGCGGTGAGCGGGAAGGCCGAAGTTACGCTGTAGCGCAGACAGGCGAGCAGCGGCAGGATGTGAACGCCGGAAGCGCGAACAGACGGCCCGCACTTTATGCAGCAGCTCTGACATGTCGGGGTAGTTGTGAATGAACTTCTGCACCACCAAATTCAGCACATGCGCCAAGCAAGGGATGTGCGTCAAATTGGCTAGTCCCAGAGCTGCAACGAGATTTCGCCCATTATCACACACCACCAGGCCGGGCTTGAGGCTCACCGGCAGCAACCACTCGTCGGTCTGTTGTTCTATACCCCGCCACAACTCCTGTGCGGTGTGGGGCCTGTCCCCCAAACATATGAGTTTCAGAATGGCCTGCTGACGTTTACCCCGGGCTGTGCTGAAGTTGGTGGTGAAGGTGTGTGGCTGACTGGATGAGCAGGTGGAAGAAGAGGAGGAGGAAGCCGAGAAGGAGGAGGTGGCAACAGGAGGCAAAGAATGTTGCCCTGCGATCCTTGGCGGCGGAAGGACGTGCGCCAAACAGCTCTCCGCCTGGGGCCCAGCTGCCACTACATTTACCCAGTGTGCAGTTAGGGAGATATAGCGTCCCTGGCCGTGCTTACTGGTCCACGTATCTGTGGTTAGGTGGACCTTGCCACAGATGGCGTTGCGCAGTGCACACTTGATTTTATCGGATACTTGGTTGTGCAGGGAAGGCACGGCTCTCTTGGAGAAGTAGTGCCGGCTGGGAACAACATACTGTGGGACAGCAAGCGACATGAGCTGTTTGAAGCTGTCTGTGTCCACCAGCCTAAATGACAGCATTTCATAGGCCAGTAGTTTAGAAATGCTGGCATTCAGGGCCAGGGATCGAGGGTGGCTAGGTGGGAATTTACGCTTTCTATCAAATGTTTGTGAGATGGAGAGCTGAACGCTGGCGTGTGACATGGTTGAGACGCTTGGTGACGGAGGTGGTGGTGGTGGTGTTGGTGGTACATCCCCTGTTTGCTGGGCGGCAGGTGCCAACGTTCCTCCAGAGGCGGAGGAAGAGGCCGAGGCGGCAGCAGCAGAATAGGCCGAGGCGGCAGCAGCAGAAGAGGTAGCAGGGGGAGCCTGAGTGACTTCCTTGGTTTTAAGGTGTTTACTCCACTGCAGTTCATGCTTTGCATGCAGGTGCCTGGTCATGCAGGTTGTGCTCAGGTTCAGAACGTTAATGCCTCGCTTCAGGCTCTGATGGCACAGCGTGCAAACCACTCGGGTCTTGTCGTCAGCACATTGTTTGAAGAAGTGCCATGCCAGGGAACTCCTTGAAGCTGCCTTTGGGGTGCTCGGTCCCAGATGGCGGCGGTCAGTAGCAGGCGGAGTCTCTTGGCGGCGGGTGTTCTGCTTTTGCCCACTGCTCCCTCTTTTGCTACGCTGTTGGCTCGGTCTCACCACTGCCTCTTCCTCCGAACTGTGAAAGTCAGTGGCACGACCTTCATTCCATGTGGGGTCTAGGACCTCATCGTCCCCTGCATCGTCTTCCACCCAGTCTTGATCCCTGACCTCCTGTTCAGTCTGCACACTGCAGAAAGACGCAGCAGTTGGCACCTGTGTTTCGTCATCATCAGAGACATGCTGAGGTGGTATTCCCATGTCCTCATCATCAGGAAACATAAGTGGTTGTGCGTCAGTGCATTCTATGTCTTTCACCGCTGGGGAAGGGCTAGGTGGATGCCCTTGGGAAACCCTGCCAGCGGAGTCTTCAAACAGCATAAGAGACTGCTGCATAACTTGAGGCTGAGACAGTTTCCCTGGTATGCATGGGGGTGATGTGACAGACTGATGGGGTTGGTTTTCAGGCGCCATCTGTGCGCTTTCTGCAGAAGACTGGGTGGGAGATAATGTGAACGTGCTGGATCCACTGTCGGCCACCCAATTGACTAATGCCTGTACCTGCTCAGGCCTTACCATCCTTAGAACGGCATTGGGCCCCACCATATATCGCTGTAAATTCTGGCGGCTACTGGGACCTGAGGTAGTTGGTACACTAGGACGTGTGGATGTGGCAGAACGGCCACGTCCTCTCCCAGCACCAGAGGGTCCACTAACACCACCACGACCATGTCCACGTCCGCGTCCCTTACTAGATGTTTTTCTCATTGTTATGGTTCACCACAACAACAAATATATTATTTGGCCCAATGTATTGTATTCAAATTCAGCGGGATATAAATTTGAGGCCTAGTATTTAGGCGCTGGGTGACCGGTATGGATTTAGTGACAGAATTAGACTTGGAAATGCACAGAAGCGTGTGTGTGAAGTTATTCTGAATGACCCTATGTGCACCTTCAATATGATCTACCCTTTTAGGGATAGATTTCAAATAGCTCTGATATAGCAGAAACGACTAAATTATGAAATTGCTAAATTGGGAATTGTATTTCAACCCAGAACAAAAAATGTGCTTTGACGGACACTAAATAACTTTCCCAGCCACAACAGGACAGCGGTAACGAGAGATTTAGCGGGATATAAATTTGAGGCCTAGTATTTAGGCGCTGGGTGACAGGTATGGGTTTAGTGACAGAATTAGATTTGGAAATGCACAGTAGCGGGTGTGTGAAGTTATTCTGAATGACCCTATGTGCACCTTGAATATTATATACCCTTTTAGGGATAGATTTCAAATAGCTCTGATATAGCAGAAACCACTAAATTATGAAATTGCTAAATTGGGAATTGTATTTCAACCCAGAACAAGAAATGTGCTTGAACGGACACTAAATAACTCGCCCAGCTACAGCACTAGGGACAGATTTAGCGGGATATAAATTTGAGGCCTAGTATTTAGGCGCTGGGTGACAGGTATGGGTTTAGTGCCAGAATTAGACTTGGAAATACACAGTAGCGGGTGTGTGTGAAGTTATTCTGAATGACCCAATGTGCACCTTGAATATTATATACCCTTTTAGGGATAGATTTCAAATAGCTCTGATATAGCAGAAACCACTAAATTATGAAATTGCTAAATTGGGAATTGTATTTCAACCCAGAACAAGAAATGTGCTTGAACGGACACTAAATAACTCGCCCAGCTACAGCACTAGGGACAGATTTAGCGGGATATAAATTTGAGGCCTAGTATTTAGGCGCTGGGTGACAGGTATGGGTTTAGTGCCAGAATTAGACTTGGAAATACACAGTAGCGGGTGTGTGTGAAGTTATTCTGAATGACCCAATGTGCACCTTGAATATTATATACCCTTTTAGGGATAGATTTCAAATAGCTCTGATATAGCAGAAACCACTAAATTATGAAATTGCTAAATTGGGAATTGTATTTCAACCCAGAACAAGAAATGTGCTTGAACGGACACTAAATAACTCGCCCAGCTACAGCACTAAGGACAGATTTAGCGGGATATAAATTTGAGGCCTAGTATTTAGGCGCTGGGTGACCGGTATGGATTTAGTGACAGAATTAGACTGGGATATGGCCAAAAAATAAACAGACTATTGCTGGTTAAATGCACTTGGTGTGACAGCTTCACCCTGATGTAGGCTTTAGCCAAAAAACAACCACACCATTGAGGGTTAAATGCACTTGGCGACAGGCGCAGCTTGCCCCTGATTTAGTATATGGCCAAAAAATGAACAGACTATTGCTGGTTAAATGCACTTGGTGTGACAGCTTCACCCTGATGTAGGCTTTAGCCAAAAAACAACCACACCATTGAGGGTTAAATGCACTTGGTGACAGGCGCAGCTTGCCCCTGATTTAGTATATGGCCAAAAAATAAACAGACTATTGCTGGTTAAATGCACTTGGTGTGACAGCTTCACCCTGATGTAGGCTTTAGCCAAAAAACAACCACACCATTGAGGGTTAAATGCACTTGGTCGCAGCTTGTGCTGGCGCACCACAAGACACAAAATGGCCGCCGATCACCCCAGAAAAATGTGACTGACAAACGGTCTGGGCAGCCTAAAAACAGTGAGCAATTGAGGATCAGCAGCTCAATGATCCACAGCTGCAGATCGATCAGTTAATCAAGTCCTTTGGAGGAGTTAATCTGCCTAATCTCGCCCTACTGTCGCAGCCGCAACCTCTCCCTACGCTAATCAGAGCAGAGTGACGGGCGGCGCTATGTGACTCCAGCTTAAATAGAGGCTGGGTCACATGGTGCTCTGGCCAATCACAGCCATGCCAATAGTAGGCATGGCTGTGATGGCCTCTTGGGGCAAGTAGTATGACGCTTGTTGATTGGCTGCTTTGCAGCCTTTCAAAAAGCGCCAAGAAAGCGTCACAAAAGCGCGAAGAAAGCGACGAACACCGAACCCGAACTTTTACGAAAATGTCCGGGTTCGGGTCCGTGTCACGGACACCCCAAAATTCGGTACGAACCCGAACTATACAGTTCGAGTTCGCTCATCCCTACTTATACTGCCTGTAAGTCAGATATGTACGTCACCATCTCCCAGGCTGCCTAGCGTGCCCTTAAGCTGTTCCCTCAAGTACCAGGAAGTCAGTCGATATGGTCGGATTAGGTCTTGTAGTTCGTCTCCATTAAACACTCGTGTAATGATGCTTCTCCATTTTTTCATGAGCCCACCTATTAATTTTTCCTTCCTATATTCAGCTGCCAAAAATGTCATTCTAGCGCATCCCTTCACCTGGTCCAAGACCTCTCTTAATTTCGGGATGCTTGGCTGAAGCCAATGTCGTAGGAGACAGCGTTTGGCTGCCAAGTTACTAACATGTGTGGCTTGTGACAAGCAACCATTTTCAGGTTTATAGTGAAACAGGATTGCCTTGCGTGATAAAGGTGAATCTTTCTTCATGGCACTACTGTGCCACTGAATGAAGGACTCCCAAAACTCCCCAACTTTTGGGCAGGTCCACAGGCCGTGGTATAAATCTGCATTGGATTCGTCACATTTCGGGCATCTACTTAGGTGATCACTGCGTGTAACATTTTGTGAGCCATAGAAGCCATATATGGCTTTATGCATGACCTTGTATTGAGTGTCCCTCCATACCTCATTTGGCACTGCTTGTCTCACAGCCATCCACCCTTTAAGTATTCCCTTGTGCATGTTAGGGACTCCAAGCGACTTCTGCCAGGGCCTTCCTATTTTACGAGATGAGGCCTTTAGCGTGTTATCTCTCAACAGGCAAGTGATCTCTGAAAGTGACAGGCCAACATCTCGTGTGTTGCACATACTGTCGAATTGATTTGAGGGAAATTACCTGTAGAGATCACAAACTCGGCTATTAAGGAAACCGGTTACTTGATACGCTAAAAAATTTTTTCGAGGTGAGACCAAGTATAGAGCAAAGCTCTGGGAATTTAAAATATCTTTCTGTTTTATTCCACATGTCCCCAACCGTATTATTTCCCTTTAGACTTTTATAATGCAAAATGTGGATTGTTCATCCCAGGGATAAATTCTGGATAGTGCCAAAGTGGCATATGTTTTGACAGAGAGAAAGGGAGGCCATATTCCTTATGAATCGCTTTCCATGTGGCAATCGTGTCCTTCAACAATAAAAGTATTTTTCAACTAAGTGGGTGTAGTTTGGGCGAATTTGTTATGTAATAAGGCAACAATTTGAAACCGCGCTGCTTAAGATTTTGTCATCCGATACACAGGTGAATGAATCAGGGTATAGGCCTCTATCTTCCACTCTCAAAGGGTTCGATCCTCCTCAGACCGCCTCCTCTGCAGGGTTAGACAATCGGCATATCTCAGGAAGCCAGAGAGCGAAACCCGGGTCGGGCAGGAACGCTATTGCTTTTATTACTGTGAAACGCTTACTGTCTACCATCATTGTTGTGAGTAGAATAAAACATTTTATAATAACAACTAAGAGGGTGCTTCACTATATGCTGATTGTCTAACCCTGCAGAGGAGGCGGTCTGAGGAGGATCGAACCCTTTGAGAGTGGAAGATAGAGGCCTATACCCTGATTCATTCACCTGTGTATCGGATGACAAAATCTTAAGCAGGGCGGTTTCAAATTTTTGCCATATGACTTTCCAGTGTGAATTACCCACCACACTACATCGGAACCTGCAGCGCAAGTAATTGTCCGTGTTCTGGGACACAGGACTGACATTTTCTACTTTATTTGGTATGTAATAAAGCTGTTAGCGACCATGGGCGTGCCAATTGTGTCTCTATGATTAGATTGGAATAGTGATTGGAATTGGACACCCAATCAATGCAGTGTCGAAAAAGGCTCGCCAGATTATATTTACACAGATCCGGAAAGTTCAGGCCACCCTCATCTCTCGGGAGTTGAAGTTTGCGGAGTGCTATCCTTGATTTTTTACCCCCGCCAGACAAAGTATCAAAAAGCAGCTTCTATTGTCTGTACATCCTAGTGTTTGATCGACAGCGGTATCTTTTGCATTGGATACAACAATCTGGCAAAGCTGATCATCTTTAAACAGATGGCTACGGCCCATTAGAGACAGCAGCAAGTTAATCGAATTGTCAATCTCTTTTAGAAGCTTTTTGATCAGCGGTGGATAGTTTAGGCTATATATTGACTCAGAGGTTTGTCCTATATTAATGTCTAGATATTTTATGCTTGTGAAGGAGACCTTAACTGGTACGGTCTGTGTCAGCATCGAGGTATAGGGTTGCTTATTTTTTTTTTTTTTTTATTAAATTGTTTATTTTATTAATTTTTGTCAATGAAAAAGTAATACAGATACACTGCTTATTTTTATTTTTAAGAAGTAGCTCGCTCTTATCCATGTTAATCTTAAATCCCGACCATTTACCAAAGGTTTGTAAGTGTTGTAAGAGAAGCTTTAGGTCCCTATGTTGGTTTTCAAGGAAGATCAAAAGGTCATCCTCGAATAGTGCATGTTTTATTTCCACTGCGCCTACCCTTATCTCCTCTACATCGGACGTGGACATTAAAAAGTGTGACAGTGGTTCCAGGGTTAGGTTAAATAATAAAGGTGACAAGGGGCAGCCTTGCCTGGTCCCTTTAAACAGCTCAAAGCGAGGAGACAAGAAGCCAGGTGTGCTGATTTTTGCAGTTGATTTATCATATAGCACAGAAATAAAATTTCTAAGTTGGCCCTGTAGTCCCAATTTGTCAAACACTCTTTCCAGCCATCTCCAGCTCACATTGTCGAAAGCTTTTTCAGCGTCAATGCTAATGAGAGCTGGAGCTGGGTGGAGATTTGGTCTCATTTTGACTTTGTCTAACACAGTTGGGACGCGTCTCATATTGGTGACTGCAGATCTGCCTTTTATAAATCCTACTTGTGGGTTGGCTATTAATTTGGCATGATGGTCCCCAATCTATCCGCCATTATTTTTTATATCAATTTGACGTCAACATCTATTAGAGATATGGGGCGGTACGACGACGCTTGATGAGGGTCTTTATCTTTCTTAGGCAGCACTTTTATGTACGCCACTTTTGACTCCTGGGGAAGGGGGGTGCCTGCCAGGTATTGGTTATAGAGTGGAACAAGGAGTGTTGACACTCTGTCTCCTAGTATTTTATAGAACTCCCCTGTATATCCGTCTGGGCCAGGGGCCTTCCCCAGTGCCAAGCCAGCTATGGCCATTTGAACCTCTAGATTGGTTATCGGCGGTCTATTTAGATCTTCTATAGGTATCTGCGGGATGTCCATGTTTTTAGGCCAGGTCTCGTCTGAACCATTTTGAGACCCATCTCCCGCGTAAAGGGAGGCATAGAAATCTTTTAATATGTTGCTAACAGCTATCGGATCATATTGTAATATACCCTTAGCATCTCGCAGGGCTAGAATGGGTGACCCTGGTTTGAAGCCTCTCGCTAGATTTTCTAGAAGTTTGCCTGCTTTGCTGCCATATTTATAAAAATGCGCATCAGACCATGAACGGAACAGTTGTTCCATTTTATGTGCCCATTGTTCATAGTTTTGTTTAGCTTTCTTCCACGCCATTTCGGAGGTTATTGTGGGATTATCTTTGAAGGCCTTTTTATGTTAGTCTCAGCATTGTGCTAAATTTGTCTAGCTGCTCTCGAGTTTTCCTTTTTAGACCTGCTATGTATGAAATCAGGTTACCTCTTATCGTCGCCTTCCCTGCACTCCACGTTAGTTGGACATTTTCGGGCATGTTATTTAGGCTTATATATTCGTCCCACCACCCTCTCAGCAAGTCACAAAATTCCTCGTTCTCATATAAGTTCGAGGGGAATCGCCATAAGAAAATCTGACCCGTGAGGGGCCATGTCACGTTGCGTTAATGATATCGGTGAATGGTCCGATATGACCAAGTCCTTAATGTCAATATCTCGGCATCTATTGAAGAGGGTGCGGGTAATTAACAAGTAGTCTATGCGAGATCAGGATTTATGAGGCTGGGAATAAAAAGTAAATTCCCGTTCCTCTGGGTTACACACTCTCCATATATCGATCAATTGAGTTGCCGCCATAAAGTCACTGAGGAAGTTGGTGGAACGTTTTGTGGAACGCGAATGTTTATCGTCTGGTTTGCGGTCTTTTGCCTCATCTACAACCGTATTCATGTCTCCCCCAACTATTTTGTCCTGTACTGTGTCTGCGAATATGGCAGTTGTCGCTGCCTTGAAGAATCAATCATTTGCATCAATCGGGCCATAAAGATTGTATATACTCAGTTGTTTCCCTTGGTGTTGAAGTACCAGATGTACCAATCTTCCCTCATCATCCTTAGAGCAAGAGACTAAGGAATAGGGTATGTTTTTCTTCAGCAGAATTAACACTCCCGCCTTACGTCCTAGTGATGGGGAGCCATGTACCTCTCCTACCCAAAGCTTCCTCATTCTGGGGAAATCCTTCTCCTCTAAGTGTGTCTCCTGGAGGAGAGCTATATCGGCACGTAGCCTGGCTAGGTGTCGCAATATTATTGACCGTTTCTGGGGGGATCTGAGCCCCTTGACGCTCCATGATATTACTCGCACCATTTAGAAGGCCTTAATGGGGATATATATGAATCAGACTTATATACAGTGACCTGTGCAGTTAGAAATCTAAGGGATAAGTCACCAATAAGGATTAGCCCTGTAACAATGCTTTGTCGGACATGTGCTTCAACTTCAAAACTCCAGCTAATGAATATAGCTGAACATAAGGCCAACAGTGGCAAAATTAAGTCAGAATTCCGTGCTTCACTTCTTCCCATCATAAAATCCGTTTGTGTAGGCATTGACAAGGTACATGAGATAAGTCCCAAAGCTACCACATTGTATCGCCCCCACATATAGTAATCAGAGATATAACAGGCTACAATATGCAGTAAAAGAAAGAAAAGAGAAAGGTGGAACTCGTGTCCGAACATTACAAATTATGGACCCTACTTGTTTTCAGTGGGTTATGGTCGGGTGTATTCAGTCACCCGCCCGTAAAGCATTTTTATATAGCTAAAAGATTACTTGCCCTCCAGGTGATGTGAAACTATCAAGTGTTCTTTCGTGAACGCGAGAGTCCTCTTTGTCCCCTGTATTGGTCTCTTTTCTCGAGCCTGTCTGTTGGCGATATTGGAGACGATGACCGTGTCCTGTCTCTGGCAAGTATTATGCTGTGTACTCCATCCGCCGATGCTTGAGAAGTCTCCGCTTCTGCTGGGTCTGTAAAGGTATTAAAGGTCCCATCCGGACTGAATATTTTCAGCGTGGCTGGGTACATCAGGATGAATTTTATATTTTGATTGTGCAAGGATGTGCAAAAGGGGGCGAAGGCCTTCCGGCGTCTGGTCACTTCCACTGAAAAGTCACTGAACAAGAGAAGTTTCTGGTGACGTACTTTTAAGGCTGTAGACTTGGTTTTGTAGTGTCGCATTATCTGCCTTATCGGCGTAGTCCAGATATTTTACAATAACTTGTCTGGGCCTAGGCTGCATCCGCTGCCCTGATTCAGGATTTTGTGCGGGGTTGAGCTGTTTCAGCGGGCCTACCCTGTGTGCACGCTCGACTTTGCAAGCTTGGGGGAGACCCCCAGTGCTTTCGGAATCTCCCGCTCACATATTATGTGTAAATCTTTGACCAGTATGCTTTCGGTCAGGCCCACGATTCGAATATTGCTTCGCCTTGAGCGATTTTCCAAATCGTCTACTTTGTCCCGGAGCCGTTTGTTTTCAGCCATAAGATCTTTCAGTTGCCCGTGGGCATTGAAATGTCAATTTCCACGGTCTGCACTTTGTTGTCGCATATGTCCATACATTCGGATATTCGCGCCACTTCCCCTTGCAGGTCAGAGACTCCTGCACGTCTGGCAAGATGCGGTTTGCTACCTCCAGTGCCAGCTTAACATAATCTATGTGCGGAGGGGTCTCACCAGTTGCGAAGCCAGGAGAATCTGGAGTGGGCTGTGTAAGTATGCTTTCCTCTGCTGGCGCGATCTCGCCCTCCGCCATCTTTGAATTCTGTGTGTCCGCTTTTCCACCTTTCATCTGTGCTTTAGCCTTTGATCTGCTCCCCATAGTTGTCACGGACGGTGTACAGGAAACAAGGCAAAGCAACATGTATAAATGACTCGCTGGATCCGAAAGCTAAGGAACCAAGGGAGACCCCTGCAGAAGACCTGGCACTTTCCCTGGCTGCTCAGCCTATGCAAAGATCCAAATGGTGGAGGTTTGCATATCCACGAACCTTGACTATAAAGCCCTGAGCACCCTACAATAGTGAGGGGGCACGACCACCTGCTCCCTACACAAGATACGGAGGGAGTCAGGGTCACCTGGGATCCAGCAAACAGAAAATAACAGATAAAGGTACAACACTTAGCTTTGTAGCAGACAGGAGAACAAGGTCAGCATGCACACACACTCCAGGAAGTAGTATAAGCCGCCCAGAAAAGCATTCTGGGGAGGAATTTAAAGGGAAGCAATTAGTCCAACACATGACAGCTGAGAGAGGCTAAAGAGAGGAGGAGCTGAATACCACAACACAGAAACTCAAGGAGGAGGTTCTGAAAGGCCTCTGTCAGAGCTTCTCAGCTGTCTGGTTGTGACAGTACCCCTCCCTCTACGAGTGGACTCCGGACACTCAGAACCCACCTTCTCAGGATGGGACCTATGGAAAGCCCTGATGAGACGAGAGGCCTTAATGTCCGTCACTGGGACCCACATCCTCTCCTCAGGACCATACCCCTCCCAATGAACAAGGTACTGAAGAGAACCGCGGACAAGACGAGAATCCACAATCCTAGAGACCTGAAATTCAAGATTCCCATCAACCATAATCGGAGGAGGAGGCAATGGGTTGAACATAAGGTTTCAATAAGGACTTATGAAAAGCATTATGGATCTTCCAAGTCTGAGGAAGATCAAGACGGTATGCAACAGGATTGATGACAGACAGGATTTTGTAAGGCCCAATAAACCTAGGACCCAACTTCCAGGAGGGAACCTTCAATTTGATATTCTTGGTAGACAACCACACCAGATCACCAACATTCAGGTCCGGACCAAGCACACGTCTCTTATCTGCCACACGCTTATATCTCTCACTCATGCTCTTTAGATTATCCTGAATCTTTTGCCAAATAGATGACAAAGACGAGGAGAATCTGTCCTCATCAGGTAAACCAGAAGACCCCTCTCCCGAGAAAGTCCCAAACTGCGGATGAAACCCATATGCACCAAAAAATGGTGACTTATCAGAAGACTCCTGACGACGGTTATTTAAAGCAAACTCAGCAAGGGACAAAAAAGAACACCAATCCTCTTGATTCTCCGCCACAAAACAGCGCAGATATGTCTCCAGATTCTGATTGACGCGCTCTGTCTGGTCATTCGACTGCGGGTGGAAAGCAGAAGAGAATGACAACCGAACCCCCAAGCGAGAACAGAAAGCCTTCCAGAATCTGGAAACAAACTGCGTGCCCCTATCAGAGACTATGTCTGAAGGAATACCGTGCAATTTGACAATGTGATCAATAAATGCCTGCGCCAGCGTCTTAGCATTGGGCAAGCCAGGAAAAGGGATGAAATGCACCATTTTGCTAAAACGGTCCACCACCACCAGAATCACAGTCTTCCCCGAGGAACGAGGCAGGTCCGTTATGAAGTCCATGGACAGATGTGTCCAAGGACGGGAAGGAATGGGTAAGGGAAGGAGAGGACCTGATGGCCGTGAATGAGGGACTTTAGCACGAGCGCAAGTCTCGCAGGCTGCCACAAAACCCTCAACCGACTTACGAATCGCAGGCCACCAGAATCTCCGAGCGATGAGATCCAGTGTGGCTCTTACCCCCGGGTGCCCAGCAAGGACCGCATCGTGGTGTTCTTTAAAAATCTTGTGTCTTAAAGCGAGAGGCACAAACAACCTCCCAGGAGGACAAAGATCAGGAGCCTCTGACTGGGCTGCCTGCACCTCTGCCTCCAATTCAGGAAAAAGAGCAGAGACCACCACACCTTCCGCCAAAATGGGACCCGGGTCTTCAAAATTCCCGCCTCCCGGAAAACAACGTGACAGGGCATCTGCCTTCACATTCTTAACTCCAGGGCGGAACGTGACAACAAAATTAAACCTAGAAAAGAACAAAGACCATCTGGCCTGTCTCGGGTTCAGATGCTTGGCTGACTCCAAGTAGGCCAGATTTTTATGGTCAGTAAATACGGTAATAGGGTGTCTGGCTCCCTCTAGCCAATGGCGCCATTCCTCAAAAGCCAACTTGATGGCCAACAATTCCCTATCTCCCACATCGTAATTTCTCTCTGCGGAGGAGAGTTTTCTTGAGAAAAAGGCACACGGTTGCCAATTGGCAGGAGAGGAACCCTGAGACAAGACCGCCCCCACACCCACCTCAGAAGCATCAACCTCAACTATGAAGGGTAAAGAAACATCAGGTTGCACCAAGATGGGAGCGGAAGCAAAACTCTCCTTGATATCAGAAAAAGCCTTACGCGCCTCTACTGACCAAGAAGAAAAATCTACCCCCTTTCTGGTCATATCAGTGAGTGGTTTAACAATAGAAGAATAATTCAAAATGAACTTCCTGTAATAATTGGCAAAGCCCAAAAAATGCATCAGCGCCTTCTGATTCTCAGGAAGCTCCCACTCAAGCACAGCGCGGACCTTCTCGGGGTCCATGCGAAAACCAGAAGCGGAGAGAAGAAACCCCAGAAATTGAATTTCTGGAACCGCAAACACACATTTTTCCAGTTTCGCATATAATTTATTCTCCCGCAGGATGAGCAAGACCTGACGTAAATGTTCTTTATGAGTTTTGAAATTGGGAGAAAAAAATCAAAATGTCATCCAAATACACCAATACAAATTTTCCCATCAAATGATAAAAAATGCTGTTCACGAAATGCTGAAAAACGGCTGGGGCATTCATCAAACCAAAAGGCATAACCAAATTTTCAAAATGGCCCTCAGGGGTATTGAAGGCCATCTTCCATTCATCCCCTTCTCTGACCCTGACCAGGTTGTATGCCCCTCTTAGATCTAATTTGGAAAAGACTTCAGCCCCAACAACCTGGTTAAACAGGTCCGGGATCAGAGGAAGCGGATAAGGGTCACGAATTGTGATATTGTTCAGCTCCCTGAAATCCAGACAAGGTCTTAAAGAACCATCTTTTTTCTTAACAAAGAAAAAACCAGCGGTAACAGGTGACTTCGAGGGTCGTATGTGTCCCTTTCTCAGACTCTCAGAGATATAAGCACGCATAGCGATCCTCTCAGGTTGGGAAAGATTGTATAAACGAGATTTAGGCAGCTTGGCGTCTGGGATGAGATTAATAGGGCAATCGTACTCCCTGTGCGGGGGCAAATCCTGAACTCCACTCTCAGAGAAGACATCCGAAAATTCAGAGAGAAAAGATGGTACAGTCTTAGTAGCAACCTCAGAAACAGATGTCATGAGGCAATTCTCTCTGCAAAAGTCACTCCAACCATTTATTTGCCTCGCTTGCCAATCAATGGTGGGGTTATGCTTAGTGAGCCAGGGCAGCCCCAACACCAGAGGGGTAGGTAAACCGCTAAGGACGAAACATGACACATCCTCAACATGAGCATCACTCACAATTAAACGGATATTGTGAACTATGCCCTTTAATGATTTTTGAGAAAGTGGAGCGGAATCGATAGCAAAAACAGGAATATCCCTTCCCAAAGTGCGCACCTGGAAACCATGAGATATCGCAAATTGATTATCAATGAGATTGACCGCTGCGCCACTATCCACAAAAAATGTTCTTGCTCTCTAGCGCCACCCTAGCCGGCAGGACAAAACGGGAACTACAAGCAAATGGAAAACCTTCAATTTCCGCCTCAACCCTGCCAATAGTAACAGACGGAACATTTTTAAAAGATTTTTTCCTGTTTGTTTCTTTATTACTCCCAGAAAACTGCCTGAATCTCCTAGAGGGACAAATATTTGCCAAATGATTTATACCTTCACAACAAAAACAAACCCTCCCATGCGAGCTGAATCTTCTATTGTCAGAAGCAATCAACCCCAGCTGCATGGGCTCCTGCTCAGAAGGGGCTGACGGCGACTGAGACCCCTGCGCACAGAATGGGACCGCTGCACTGTCCTGGGACTGAGTATGACAGGAAGAGGACATCTCTCCTCTCTCTCTAAGACGCCTGTCAATACGAACGGCCTGAGACATAGCAGAGTCCAAAGAAATAGGCCTCTCATGAAAGGCAAATGCATCTTTCAATCCCTCTGAAAGACCATGGCAAAATTGACTTCGGAGTGCAGCATCATTCCAACCAGTATCAACTGCCCATCTCCGAAATTCTGAGCAGTATATTTCTGCGGATTGTTTACCCTGGCATAATAGACGTAGTTTAGACTCAGCCAGAGCAATACGATCCGGATCATCATATATCTGACCCAGGGCTAAAAAGAATTCATCCACTGAATGGAGAGGCCGTGCCCCCTCCGGCAGCGAAAAGGCCCAGGACTGAGCGTTACCTCTGAGCAGCGATATAATGATCCCCACCCTCCGTTCCTCATCACCAGAGGAGTGGGGAAGAAGGCGAAAATGGAGTTTGCAAGCCTCTCTAAAACGCACAAAATTCTCACTACCCCCGGAGAACGTATCCGGGAGCGAGATCTTAGGCTCAGAACAAACTCCATGAACGCAAGCTGAACCGGTCACTTGAAGCTGAGAAAAAGTCTTACGGAGATCAGCTACCTCCAATGAAAGACCCTGGAAGCGTTCAGCCAAAAGTGAAACCGGATCCATGCTTGAGACGGTTATGGCGGCTTATAATGTCACGGACGGTGTACAGGAAACAAGGCAAAGCAACATGTATAAATGACTCGCTGGATACGAAAGCTAAGGAACCAAGGGAGACCCCTGCAGAAGACCTGGCACTTTCCCTGGCTGCTCAGCCTATGCAAAGATCCAAATGGTGGAGGTTTGCATATCCACGAACCTTGACTATAAAGCCCTGAGCACCCTACAATAGTGAGGGGGCACAACCACCGGCTCCCTACACAAGATACAGAGGGAGTCAGGGTCACCTGGGATCCAGCAAACAGAAAATAACAGATAAAGGTACAACACTTAGCTTTGTAGCAGACAGGAGAACAAGGTCAGCATGCACACACACTCCAGGAAGTAGTATAAGCCGCCCAGAAAAGCATTCTGGGGAGGAATTTAAAGGGAAGCAATTAGTCCAACACATGACAGCTGAGAGAGGCTAACGAGAGGAGGAGCTGAATACCACAACACAGAAACTCAAGGAGGAGGTTCTGAAAGGCCTCTGTCAGAGCTTCTCAGCTGTCTGGTTGTGACAATAGTGCTGACAAAGCGATCCTTAGGACCTTGCAAGATGTTTGAGGGTATTATTGCCCAGCTAGAAGTCGGTTCAGCAGGGATTTGCCGTGAATATGGGTGAGGGTAGCCGGAGCTCAGCTCACTTGCGGCTTGTCATGTCGGCGCCGGAACTGGAAGCCAAAACACTTTTTCCGTAGATCGCTGAGTACATAAACCAGTTATTGATAAGATCGCTCCCTGATCTCTCCCTCACAGCAGCTGCAGCCTCTCCCTACACTAATCCGAGCAGAGTGACGGGCGGAGCTAAGTGACTCCAGCTTAAATAGAGGCTGGGTCACATGCTGCAGTTGGCCAATCACAGCCATGCCAATAGTAGGCATGGCTGTGATGGCCTTTTGGGGCAAGTAGTATGGCGCTTGTTGATTGGCTGCTTTGCAGCCTTTCAAAAAGCGCCATAAAAATCGCCGAACACGAACTTTTACTTAAATGTTCGGGTTCGGGTCCGGGTGCCGAAAAACCTAAAGTTCGGTACGAACCCGAACTTTACAGTTCGGGTTCACTCAACTCTAGCCGTGGGTTATTTGAGTGCCAGTACATTTTAATTCTTAGCAAGATGTATAATTTAAAAAAACTCAGTGGTAGCTGTTTCCCCCCCCCCAAAAAAAAAAAAATAATAAAAGAGTTAATAAAAGTGAATCAGTAAGTTATGTGTATCCCAAAATTGCACCATTAACAACTGCAACTTGTCTTGCAAAAAACAAGCCCTCATACTGCTACATCAATGGGAAAAAAAACTAAAAACTTCTAGCTCTTGAAATGCAACGAAAAAAAAAAACGAAAAAAAAAAAAAAAAGCTTGGTCACTTAGGGGTTAAAGCCTATTCTGGCATTTGTCTAGAACAGAGAATAAGAAGATTTCAAATCTCAATCTATTAACTATTTAAAATTTTCTGTCTCATATTGTATGCTAGTCGCATTGATTTATTGTCTTGTTCACTACATCTTGTCTGCCACAGGTAATTCCTGTCAAACTCGAGCTTTGCTTTCTTTCCAGAGTAGTTCTTTACCCTGGTCTAATTATCTTCATATTCTGTTTATTGTATATACTCAAACCTGATTTTTGTAAGGCACATTATATTTACAAGATTTGTGGTTATAGGTGGAACACCGCTGAGGTGTCACAATCTTTATGGACAATGAGTCCATATTTTGTTCTATTTGTTGACATTTTACCACTTTATTTATAGGTGTCCTTAACCCCTTAAGAACCCTGCCATTTTTCACTTTAATGGGAACCTGTCAGCACCAAAACGGTTCATAAACCGCCAGCAGTACCTTAAAGCTGTTAACATCCGGCTTCTAATAATGTTCTTGTGTAAGATGTCTGAGGCGCATGATCGCTGTAAAACAACTTTTATTCCACCGCAGGTCATATGCAAATGAGGCTTCCTTGCTTCGAGTCTAGGTAAGCCTCGTGCATGCGCAGTGAGCCGCTGAAATCCAGCTAACAGCGCCAGCAAAAGACAGAATCGCGCCTTACCAAGGAGCGCACCGCACATGTGCGAGACTTATTCGATCCTGGCCACACTGCAGGCTGTCAATCTAACAAAAAAGGGGACGGTTAGGGGGCATGCTTACCTTGATTTGAAGCAAAGAAGCTCACGCGAGATTCTATCTATAGGGGCGTTTCTAAGGCAGAGCTGAGGAGCTTGACTTGGAGAAAATATGACTCTTCTCTGGTCAAGCATGTAAGATATGACTCTTTTCTGTTAATTAGCATAAAAGGCGTGAAAGCATTATAGGGCGATAAAATAGGACAGGTTAGTCCTGAGAAGATTATGGATCGATCGCTGGGAACTATCATGGTAAACAAGCATTAAGGTACATTTGGTTTTATATGTCAGAGCATGGTGACAGGTTCCCTTTAAGGACCAGACCATTTTTGCAAATCTGACTTGTGTCCCTTTATGTGGTGATAACTTTAAAATGCTTTTACTTATCCAAGCCATTCTGAGAATGTTTTCTCGTCACATAATGTACTTCAAGACAGTGGTAAATTTGAGTCAAAATATTTAATTTTTATTTATAAAAAAAAAAAAAAATTTACAAAAAATTCTCAATTTTCTAAATTTCTATTTCTCTGCTTTTAAAACAGAAAGTGATACCTCTTAAAATAGTTATTACTCTACATTTCCCATATATCTACTTCATGTTTGGATCATTTTGTAAATGACATTTTTTTTAGGGGGAGGGGGTTAGAAGGCTTAGAAGTTTAGAAGCAAATCTTGAAATTTTTCAGTAAATATCCAAAACCCACTTTTTAGGACCAGTTGAGGTCTGAAGTCACTTTGTGAGGCTTACATAATAGAAACCACCCATAAAAGGTCCCATTTTAGAAACTACACCCCTCAAGGTATTCAAAACTGATTTTACAAACTTTCTTAGCCCTTTAGGTGTTCCACAAGAATTCAAGTAAAATGTAGATGACATTTCAGAATTTCACTTTTCAATCTATTTTTTCCAGTAACAAAGCAAGGGTTAACAGCCAAACAAAACTCAATATTTATTACCCTGATTCTGTAGTTTAAATTTTTTTCAGTATGAGATGACGGTTTGATTGGTACTATTTTAGGGTGCATATGACTTTTTGATTGCTTGGTATCACACTTTTTGATATTTTTATACAGCAGGTTCTTATGGATGTGGCAATAACTAATATATGTCTACTTTTTTTATTTATTTAAGTTTTACACAATAACAGCATTTTTTAAACAAAAAAAATAATCATGTTTTAGTGTTTCCATATTCTGAGAGCAATAGTTTTTTTATTTTTTGGGAAATTGTCCTAGGTAGGGTCTAATTTTTTGTGGGATGAGATGACTATTTGATCACTTGGTATTGATTTTGATTGGTATGATTTTGGGGTGCGTATGACTATTTGATCACTTGGTATTACACTTTTTGTGATGTAAGGTGACAAAAATGGCTTTTTTGACACCATATTTATTATTTTAGTTTATTTATGGTGTTCACTTTAAGGGTTAGAACATGTGATATTTGTATAAAGCAGGTCATTACGGACGTGGCAATACCTAATATGTATACTTTTTAAATGTATTTAAGTTTTACACAATAATATCATTTTTGAATCAAAAAAAATCATGTTTTGGTGTCTCCATAGTCTGAGAGCCATAGTTTTTTTTTATTTTTTGAAAGATGTTTTTTAGCACAGTTTTTATTTAATTTTTTTGATGGTGTTCATCTGAGGGGTTAGTTCATGGATCTGGATCTCACAGGCTGTCACGTAAGGCAGCCACAATGCCTAAGGAAGGCATTGACACGACAGTAAAGACACGCCGGTATTTAGGGTATAAATGATTGACAGAGACAGACAAGGGGGTCATCTTCTTACTCTTACTCTGCTGGGGGATGCTGCTAAACATGATTGAAGACACACATGAAGCCTTTGAAGGAGGTACCTCTCCTTCAGAAAGGATACTTTAAGGACATTCATATTCACACATGGACAATAGACTAAGACTTTTCATAAACTATTTTTGTAGGTAATCAACTTTTATGAAGACCGAAAATAAATTGCATTATTCATTTTTTATATAAATCTTGTTGATTCCTGGTGATGAGTCCTCCGGGTGTTCTTTACTCCAAATAAGCATACACTATATTTGGAGAGGACTACCAAATCAGGTTGATATTTTTCATACATCTTTATATTACATTTGGAGATATTTAGAAGAAATACAGCGGCTCACCCCCTCTCTGTATGGAAAAAGGTGCTCACCCCCAGGTCCCACCCTCAGGACCGGTAAGGACAATGAGTAAAAAAACAAGTGTGAGGGGGCACACTCAAAAGGGAAACACAAGCGGTGATAGTGATAATACACTTTAATATGCTAAAATATTAAGAACATACCCCTAAAACATCTAAATAAAATACATGTAACATGTATACAGATATACAGATCATTGAAAAGAAACGTGTTATTCTCCAAAATAAATAGTGCGTCGCTCTTTAACTCCGTATTAACTGTATCATATTCTCTTTCATTTCTATTCATAACAGCTTGTAGAATTTTTAACGAAAAATCCTTGTGTAGCGCTTTCCATTCATTCAAAAAGGACGTATCTTCCTCAAACTGCCAGCTCTTTGTAAATGCGGAGTCCGCGTGGAACTCGTCCACTTTCATTGTAGGACCTTAACGAGTTTATGGTAAAAGAGACGCACTTCCTTGTCAGCAAGTTGTATAACTTTATTTTCTAAAGTCCTTGTGCTGCAAGTTCTTGAACTTATTGAGCATTCAGGGAGAGATCCTTTATTTAGTGAATTTGTAGAAGAGTCACTGCTATTTATTTTGGAGAATAACACGTTTCTTTTCAATGATTAGTGGTATAGGCAAATTTTTGGGACCGCCATGGGGACACCTGTCTCATGTACCTTCGCTAATATATTTTTGGGTAGATTTGAGGATAAATATATCTTCTCGACGTCTAACCCGTTCCTCAGCTCCATACGTCTATTTTTGCGCTACGTGGATGATATCTTCATGGTGTGGGTCGGGGACACAGGAGCAATGTGAGCAATTTGTGGCCCATCTCAATGGCACGAACGGCATGAACATGATGTTCACCCTCAATTTTGGGGGTTTGTCCCTCGAGTTCTTGGACGTTCGCGTCATTGTGGAAGATGGTGCCCTGCATACCGAAGGGTATCGCAAACCCACTGTTACCAATACCCTACTGCACCATGAGAGCTATCATCCACGTAGCGTAACAGAGTCAGTCCCTTATGGACAATTTTTAAGACTAAGACGGATCAACAGTCAGGATATAGTATTCCTGAGACAGGCGAGGGAACTGAGGGACAGATTAGTGCAGTGTGGGTACCCGCCTGAGCAATTGGATATAGCGTTGGAGAAGGCGGGGACTCACACACAACGATCATTGATGAAATGCAGAAAATGTAAGGAGGAAAATGATGCAGAGAAAAAGGACAGATTTGTATTTGTGTTTAAACATAGTCCAATGGCAAACAGTATAAAGAGATCAATTTTGAATAATTGGGAGATTTTAAAAGCAGAAGGAGATCTGGGCAAACTTGTAGATCAGAAACCAATACTAGCTTTTAAAAGATGTCGTACATTTAGGGACATCTTGGTGCGCAGCCGCTACAGCGAACGGAAACCGCGCAATTGGTTGTCACTCGGTAAGCCGGTTGGCAACTATCTCTGTGGTGACTGTTCCCTGTGCGGTTATATGCTTCAAGGCCGCCATCTCTTTTTTGGAGGCATTGAACATTGTGTGCACCAATTTATTAATTGCAGAGCAACATTTGTAGTCTATGTATTGATCTGTGTGTGCGGGTCCTTCTATGTAGGAAAGACCAAAAGATCCTTACTGGAGCGGGTACGGGAACACCGCAATTCAATTAGAACAGGCAAAGGACGCACTCGCCTCATTGAGCATGTACGGTGCCAACATGGAGGAGATACGAGCGTCCTGCGATTTGCGGGCTTGGAACATGTCCCCCCATTATTGCAGGGAGGTGATAGACACCGCATCCTGCTCCAAAAGGAAGCTCGATTTATCATCAAAACCGATGCCCCTGGTTACTTGGGTCTGAACGAGCGTAATGATTTATCAGTATTTATTGAATAAGGTGTCATATAAATGTGTCTCTCTTTTTTATATTATTCACTGCAGGGAATTAGTAGCGAATTTTGTATGCAATTCATCTTTGATGGGTGTATAGTATTCCTTCCATACATGCCAGCCTTTTGTCACTTTTTTGTAACTTCTTTGTATCTATGTTAATTGCTGCTTTTAAATTACAAACAAATGTATCTATGTACTTATGTCTCGTGCGTGCGCCGCTGCTGCAGCGTCAAGGAATATTAGGTGATGGGTCGGCTGAACCCTCCCCCAGATGACGCTATAAGTCAGCGCACACACGATTCTTAGGCCTCTTTCACACTTGCGTTGTCCGGATCTGGCGTGTACTCCATTTGCCGGAATTACACGCCGGATCCGGAAAAACGCAAGTGAACTGAAAGCATTTGAAGACGGATCCGTCTTCAAAATGCGTTCAGTGTTACTATGGCAGCCAGGACGCTATTAAAGTCCTGGTTGCCATAGTAGGAGCGGGGGAGCGGTATACTTACAGTCCGTGCGGCTCCCGGGGCGCTCCAGAATGACGTCAGAGCGCCCCATGCGCATGGATGACGTGCCATGCAATCACGTCATCCATGCGCGTGGGGCGCCCTGACGTCACTCTGGAGCGCCCCGGGAGCCGCATGGACGGTAAGTATGCTGCACCCCCGCTCCCCACTACACTTTACCATGGCTGCCAGGACCTTAGCGTCCCGGCAGCCATGGTAACCATTCAGAAAAAGCTAAACGTCGGATCCGGCAATGCGCCGAAACGACATTTAGCTTAAGGCCGGATCCGGATCAATGCCTTTCAATGGGCATTAATTCCGGATCCGGCCTTGCGGCAAGTGTTCAGGATTTTTGGCCGGAGCAAAAAGCGCAGCATGCTGCAGTATTTTCTCTGGCCAGAAAACGTTCCAGTCCTGAACTGAAGACATCCTGAACGGATTTCTCTCCATTCAGAATGCATTAGGATAAAACTGATCAGGATTATTCCGGCATAGAGCCCCAACGACGGAACTCTATGCCGGAAGAAAAGAACGTGTGAAAGAGCCCTTAGAGTGGATTAAACAGCCGGAAGAAGCGGTTACACCGTGAAACGGCCGTCGCTGTATATCGGTGCTCCATGTGAGTCTGCCCCCTGAATGTACTCTGTAATAAAGATGTGAAGACGGACGGTGAGTGCGGCTGATCTTTTTATCTTGCATCTTGTCAGTAATCTGTTTAAGCCCTGCACCCGGCTTTCCTGGATGGTCGTAGGAGGCCAGGAATGGGTTCCTTGGTAATTCAGGTGGGAGGACTGTGCCCTCAGCACTTCTTGTTATATATACTTTAATATTAATGCAGCTGCCATGGGAGATGTGCAACGAGAAGCTAAATAGAACTCCATTTGTCCCATATCAATATGACCGATATTCTAATATGCTAATTAGCTCATTGGCTATTTTATAATATGCTAATTTGCTCATTGGTGCATGGGCATTTTCATTTTTCTATTTTATTTGTTTGTTTGGTTTTTTACTTATTTTGGATAGATATTTTTGACACTTTCTTTTTTTTGCACACTTCCACTAGCACTTCAGCATCCAAAGGAGCCCCAGTTGCAGGGGAAACAGCCCCCTTTTGGGGCATAGTGCCCATGCAGAGCTAATCAGGTTCTGCTAGCACCTAGGAGCTCTGCCGTGCCCGAGAATACCAGTCTATCACGTAATTGCTGGGTCCAGTCGAGGAAGCCGTACAGCCGCTTCCTTTGTTTACTGCACAAAGTTCATTGAGTACTGTACCAAGGAAAGGAAAAGGCAGACGCGTTAATAATCACTTCTTTTTTCTCCTCGAGGACTCTACGTGCTCCAGCTAGGTTGCAGGAGCAGAAGCTTTAATCCCACAGTACGGCACTCCAGGTTAAATCCCAGCACCAAGTGCCGTACATGTACAGTGCTTAGTTACTATCAGGTTACAGAGGTCTTTGCAACATTCAGAAACAATAGGACACAATCTGCAAATAATAAGAAAATCTTCTAATTCTCCAAATTCGAATTCGATCACTTGTGCGTTTTCCGTATAGAATATTTGGATAATATTGTGTTCTATAATTTTTTGTATCCATTTTAGAGTTCCCTTTCTCCTTGTATCTACTGTTGTCAACAGGAAGACATAGGCCTGGCACAGTTTGACTTTTATTTGAAAAGTCTCTGTCTTTGAGTCATTGTGGGGAAAAATATTAAGAGCTATGGGATCCCGGTTAGATAAAAAATGCAATATAAATGCAAATTCTAGTTCTGCTGGGAAATGACAAGGAATTTATGTGTGACCTGATGGCACTAATTTCGAGTTCGAACATGCAGCCAATCTCACACTTGTACAGACTGACAGGAAAATTTTCAAACAACAATTTACATCATTCCAACACCATATTTTCAGTTTTATATTTTCTTCTTGGTGCATTGATGAACTACAGTCACGGGTCATATCTGTGTTTTAGAGTCCTGAGTGTTATGGGCAACAAGGCTTAAAGGGCATCTGTCAGCAGATTTGTACCCATGACACTGGCCCACCTGTTCCATGTGCGCTCGGCAGCTGAGGGCGTCTGTGTTGGTCCCATGTTCATATGTGTCCGCATTGCTGAGAAAAACAAAGTTTTAATATATGCAGATGAGCCTCTAGGTGCAATGGGGGCGTTGCTGTTACACCTAGGGGCTCTGCTCTCTCTGCAACTGCTGCACTTTAACCGGGCCAGGATGTGTAAACGTGATCACTCCTGAATCTCCCTGTCAAAGTGCAGAGGATGTAATGGTTGCAGAGACAGCAGAGCCTCTAGGTGTACTGGCAACACCCCTGTTGCTCCTATAGGCTCAACTTCATATATTACAACCTCATTTTTCTCAGCAATGCGGGCACATATGAACATGGGACCAACACAGATGCCTTCAGCTGCCAAGCGCACATGTAACAGGTCAGCCAGTGTCATAGGGACAAAGCTGCTGACAGATGCCATTTAAAGTATTGCACGGGTAGCTAAGCTCACTAAAATGTACCCCTGATGGATTGGCTTTAATAAAGTTTTAATAAAGTAATAAATTGCCTTGTATTTTGTAATTTAGCAGAAATGCAAGGGAGACACTTATGTCTTCCCAATATACCATAAGCCACATGCCACTAACGTAGTGCATCACTTTGACAGCTGGATTTACCAACACTTGCGGGATCCCAATTTCAGCTCAAATGGCATTGGGTAAAGACCACGAAGAGGATCGTCACCTGGACATTATAGCAGCCAATCCTTTCCCACAATGAAGGGCACCTGCACTGTGCATTATGGTGTCCACCTTTTACAGCATGTTGCCCTGCAGACAGCACAATACATGTTTATAGTAGTCTTGAGTCTGCAGGTCAAATGACAGCTTTTATGTCACACTGTATTGTGTGGATGAGTCTTTGGATTAAATCTCTGCAAGCATGACCTGCCCTGCAGGGTATTTTTAGAAGACCCCGGCAGCTAAATGCAACATTTCTGTTAATAGCACTTTTTTTTTAAGGAAATCACTGTTTATGGAATATCCTAATATATGACCTTAGCTTGAATCCAACATAGCTACCATGTTTAGTCATAACAGAACTTGTCCCATGATATATTCGCACAGACATTCACATCGATCGTGTCTTTATAGCGCCACCTACTGATATCTCTGCAAAACAAGGTACAATCTGCACAACGCTTCCTTCCAGGAAGATTTGCTACTTTGCCTCCAATGTGTACTGCGGTATCTCCAAGGACTGCCAAAAGCCCAAATGTAATTCATTAAACTGTTCCACTTAGTGAGCCATAAGTGATATATAATGGGCTAATGTTCACAAGCAGATAGGTTCAGCATGCGTGACGTTCTGTGTGGCCCTCAGCATGATCTGTCATCACAAACCGTAGGATTTATGTCCATCCGACCTCAGGATGCAGAAAGTGACATAACAGGTTTGCTACAGACAGTGTGTAAGAGGTTTTCCCGTATTTTATCACATATTGACTTGGAATATAAAACAGAAAAAAAGACAGGAGGCAGCGCCTCGTGTGTGGCTGTATCGTGCGCTTACCATTTAGTGTTGTGAGAAGTCACAGCCGCTGTCCGGGCTTTGCTGGTTATTATCTCCCCGACCAGCATACGAGGTCCCTGCGCTCCGTGTCAGACTGGGGTGCCTAGGGCCCACCAGTAAAATTTATTTTGGGGGCCAGTGTACGGATACTTTCATATATTACCTGCTCACACAGCAGCACGATGCTACCAGATGATTAAATATGGGGGTCCCTGCAGTGACTTTGAGAAGGTAGGTCCTGGGGTAAAGAGGACACTGGCAGCTTTCCTCTATTCCTAGAAGTCATCTCAGCTCTGATCCCGTCTATAATAATACACTGGGGAGTTTCTTCAATAATCTATCAAGTTTTTTATATGAACACAGGCTGGTGGAGGTGCTGTACACTGAATATATGTCTGTAGTGCAGTAAGTCTACTGTGTTATGTGCCACTTGTGCAGGGGGTGGGAGACTAGGGGCCCACCTTGCTCAGGGGCCCACCAGGGGATTCACGTGTACCCCTGTGGGCCAGTCCAAGCCTGCCTGCGCTGTTGCCTGGGTTCCTCCCCGTTCCAATCACAAGGACTTTAGGGTGACGCAATAGATTAAAAACTAGAAAAGAGACGTAACCTCCATGCCGATGTTGTCAGCAGAGATGATGATACTAGGCGAGTATTGATAAAGGAGGTGTTTATTCTGTGTCAACGCGTTTCGAGGACGGACAGCCCTCTTCGTCAAGACAATTATGTATGCGTTGACACAGAATAAACACCTCTTTTATCAATACTCGCCTAGTATCATCATAATTTCTACTGACAGCACTGCACGGATATTGTCTTGGAATGCCATCCAAGTCTGATCAGTGGGGGTCGAAATGGTAGGTAGACACCCCATCAATTTCAAGAACAGAGTTGGGCTACTTTCACACTTGCGCTTTACCTTTCCGCTATTGAGATCCGTCATAGGATCTCAATATAGGATAAAAACGCTTCCATTTTGGCCCCATTCATTGTCAATGGGGAAAAAACTGAACTGAACGAAACGGAATGCACCAGAATGCATTCCATTCAATTTGGTTGCGTCCCCATCGCGGACAGAATAACGCTGCAAGTGTAACACCCCAGAGTTGTGTTACTAAACTCTTTTACCTCGCTACAATCTCATAAGAGCATTAACCTTGTCATCTGATGTAATTTTACATTATGTCATTCACAGATGTGCATAAACCTTATTAAACCTGATAATTGCTGTAATTTCCATTTTCACTAGCAGGTGGCAGCAATTTGTTAGCAAGTAGTTAGGTTCAGTTTAGTATATCAGTAGAGTATATCTAAGCTGGAATAATTCATTCCAGCTTAGCTCCCCCTCTGTAAGCAGAGTGGGCTGTGCCCACTTCCTGCAGCATGAGGAGAGAGGGAAGTTAGAGTGAGTGTAGCCCACCCCCTGCTAGGGGTAGGGTGTGCATGCTAGGAGCTCCCAGATATAGGGAACCGAACCAGGATCTTGTCTCGGCTGAGACATTGATCAAATCCCCAGCCTGAGCCCTGCAGCCTCGGCTGGATGAAGTAAGTAGACAACTCCAGTTCCAGGAAGAAACCATACTCTGAGAAGATAACTGTGAGTAAAGTCCAGAGACCCAGGAGAAGCCATATTCCTCCTCAGCTCGTCACTCCCCATACAGCAGAAGATAGAAAGTGCAGAAGCCAAATTCCTGCCACAGTTTTAGAGCTACAAATCAGATGTCCTTTCCTGCAAGCTCCAGGTTGATAGAGCAGAAGATAAATGCCTGCCAACCAATACCTGCTGGGACCAAAGACTAAAGCTGTATCTTGTTTGGATGAAAGTTACAATCAGTAAAGACGAGTTTGAACTTTACCAAAGGTCTGGATCTCAATTTCTGCTGCAAAATCCCTCTATTACTCCTACTATCACTACACTCAATTTATTGCAAGTGAGCTAGGATCCAGGAGTCGAGCCATACCCAGGTAGGAGACACCGTTGACACCATTACCACTACCATACAGAGACATTACACCACTCTGGCATTCCTAACCTGGGGCGTGAGTTATAACACCTTGGAAGGACCCTGTGATAGTACCCTGGGCACGCTGCAATTGGCGTCATGAACAAAACTATAGACTATTATACCCATATCCTGACCCACTTCATAATTTGGCGTCAGTGTAACCATATCACAGTCCTGCTCATTGCACAAGCAGCGTTTTTCTGTCCGCGGTGTGGTGCGGAGCAAGACGGATCCATCCTGACACACAATGTAAGTCAATGGGGACCGATCCATTTTCTCAGACACAATAGAAAATGGATCCGTCCCCCTTTGACTTTCAATGGTGTTCATGACGGATCCGTCTTGGCTATTTTAAAGATAATACAAACTGATCCGTTCATAACGGATGCAGACGGTTGTATTATCAGAATGGAAGCGTTTTTGCTGATTCATGATGGATCCAGCAAAAATGCAAGTCTGAAAGTAGTCACGTGTTATGTCAGTGTGCTCATCTGTATTGGTATCTAACATTGCCCAGGTTTTGCCACCGTTTCTACACGAACTGCATCAGGCACCTGTGTTCTCAGAATCAGTGAGAGCCTAATGGCTGGCATATGTAGTTTGCCTAAGTTTAAAAATCTCTGAGTGGCACTGCAAAAAGGAAATAACGCAAGAATACGGTAAACCTTATGCAACCATGGTCATGATTGGGATAGACATCACCAAAAAAACAGTACAGTAAGGCACAAAAAACCATGAGGTCAAAAACTTGATGTGGTTAGTAAGCAGCATTACATTAGTTAGTTCTCTCCGGTGAAAAAATGAAAAACTTTATTCCAGCGAGTTAAAATCCATACAAATCATGAGGAAGGACCCATATTTCTCTGAGGTCTGAAACGCGTTGACTGTTTCTTGTACACCTGTATGGATTTTAACTCGCTGGAATAAAGTTTTTCATTTTTTCACCGGAGAGAGCTGGATTTTCTTCTCTTTCTTATTGTATATACCGCACCCAGGAGCGGCATCCGTGCACCTCTGGTGATTCTACTATTGCAGGTGAGAGCTGCCTTACGTTTTTTTCTACATTAGTTAGTAGGCAGCATTACAGTCAGCTTACAAAGGAACCTCAAATAAACAGTGTTAGCAGCCAAACTAGGTAAAACACACACACACACACACACACACACACAGCAAAGAGCAGGTAAATTAAAAGGTAAATAGCAAGGGGCATGGTAACAGCCACTGTATGATTAAAGGGAGTGATTAGCCAAATGACTGTGTGCACTGTGCATGTGGTCTGGCAGTCTAGGGGGCACCACTACAGAGGGCAACCTGAAGGCAAGTATCCCTGTTCTTGTAAACACTGTGGTGAGTGCTCCCATAATAAAATACTGAACACCTCCATGCTTCCTTGCTGCAGGGGCTCTGTAGTGTAGATGTTGAGACAGTAAACTGACCCTTTCCTATAAGCTATGCCACTGACTTTACTGTAAAAAGGTCATAGCCAGTCACTACGATGGCAATATAAAGCGCAAAAAAATCTATAAATAACAAAAACAAAACTACATCAACTTTTTAACTATGTATAGTACAATGTCATGTCATCATAATAACTGCAGAACCTGGTTATTTATCACCGTCAAACACAGTCAGTCCAGGCTATTGTTCAAATCCCTAATAGGGGATATCTATTAGGGTACTGCCATACGGTCAGGTTCCTGATGCAGTTTTGGAAGCTGAAATCAGAAGTGGATCATAAAAAAGAGAGAAAGTATAAAGGACAGATACAACTTCTCCTCTTTTCTTAACTCACGCCAGGTTTTGGCTTTCAGAACTGCATTAGGCTACTTTCACACTCGCGTTTGTATAATCTTTAACATATCTTAAAAATATTCTACATTATTCAAACCAGCACCTTAATCGGAATACTTTTGTAATTGGATGTAATTAAAAATATACTATAGCCACTGAGCTATTCAATATAATGTATCTGTATAGCGCCACCTCAGTTTAAATCTTCATCTCTATGAGTGACTAAGGGGCACACCTGCCTCAGTTGGGTACAGAATTGTGGACTGCCATATGCCAGCCAAGGAGTTTGCACAAGTAATTACTGAGGTATTGCTGTGTGCCAGTCTGTGCTCTCTTCATTCACTCAATTAAATGGTCTGTGAACATCTGCAATGGCAGACGTTTCCTCCAAAGCCAACAGTGACAGCAGAAGTCATTCACAGTTTATGGTATCGTGAGATCATGGTGGCAATCTAGCTATGTTTATGGAAATATTCCAGTACTGATTCTAGGGGCTCTTGTTAAGTGGCCACTGCTGATTATGGAGAAACTCTTCAAGCCACTAGGCCTGAAGCCTATGAGGAATTGCAGGTGGTAGCTGGGGTCTCAGGCGGTCGCGATGACATCAACGCACCAGGACGCAGACAGTGGGGTGTCTTCATAGCGGGAAGTTGGAATACAGGCTGCAGGCCGGAGCAGCACTTCTTGGGACACCAAATACTGGGGGCACGTTAGAGGGGCCTTTATCAACTATTTGGGGAACTATAGAGGGGTCTATAGCAACTACTGGGGCACTATAGAGGGGCCTATATCAACTACTGGGGCACAATAGAGGGAGATATAATAACTACTGGGGCACTATAGAGGGAGATATAATAACTACTAGGGTACTATAGAGGGGCCTATATTAAGTACTGGTGAGTCAAATGTTATTGGTGAGGTGAGTCCAATGTAAATTTGATTAGTACTCCATTAAATGAAGACCAAAAAGAATTAAGACTAATATCTACAGAGTTAACGCCACAATAAAAAGGCAGGAGATAGGTCAAGAAATAGCAGCAGTCAGAAGAGCCGTTGAAGCTGACATAAGTTAAAGATCCCCAGATAGGAGAAAGGGAAACTCTCGCAACAAGAGTTTAAATCGATTAAACAACTTCAACAGAACAACATCACAATTTGCACCACGGACAAAGCAGAGCAATAGTGATTCTAGACACTGCCAAATATAATGAAGAATGTTCCAGACAAACTGCAGACACAACCATATATGAAAGGTTCAATCATGATCCTATTAATAAATATAGTGAGGATTTGAGCACAGATAAATAAAGAGCATTACAGGACGTTTCCTGACGAGTCTACGGCTGATTGAGGTAGCCAAAATTCAAACAATGGGAGAAGAATATGCCAGCACCTCCAAGGGATTGGTTAAAATTCTTCAACTATTATTACTCCCTTGGAGGTGTGGACATTTTCTCCTTCTGTTTGTATTGTGTGGCCCTATTCTTTTTTCAGTTGACAGGGCTGTGTGATGGATTGTTTTTATGGATAAACTGTAGTTTGATCACTTTCTATTCCATTTTTTGGGACAAGAGATAGCCGAACAATACTAATTCTGTTGTTTTTTTTTTTTCTTTATGAGGTTCACAATGTGGTAAAATGGTAACTAGTTGTTTGTTTTACTACTTTGTATCATAAAGTATCTTTTAAAATAAAAAATATTAGATTTTTGTGTTGCCATATTCTAAGCCAGGGATGCTCAACCTGCGGGGCTCAAGCTGTTTTGAAACTACAACTCCCATCATGCCCTGCTGTAGGCTGATAGCGGTAGGCTGTCCAGGCATGCTGGGAGCTGTAGTTTGGCAAGAGCTGGAGGGCTGCAGGTTGGGCATCCCTGTTCTAAGCCATACGATTTTTATTTTTTGTGGAGTCAGCTGTATAAAAGTCTGTTTTTGCGGGACAAGCTGTGGTTTTCACTGGAACCATTTTGAGGTACATACTGTATGACTTTTTGATTGGTTTTATACCATTCTTTGGGAATTATAGCTTGCTGATTTTTCCAAGTGCTGATTTTTATAAGTGCATTGGAGATATTCAGGAGGTAATCTGGAGGTGGATACAATCTAAACAAGTAAGATTTGTTTGTTTATAATCTTTCCCCTCTTTAAAATGGCAGACCTGATTCTGTGCAGGAAATGTTGTGCTTTTATTTCAGGTTCCACTCTTCAGAGGTTTGGATGCGGTCTGATCTGTAGACAGCTCTCCATAATGCAGCAGGAAATTGCATTTTTTAAATCTGAAATTTATAAATTAACCGTTAAACAAACTCAGGCTGAGAACGCTGCAATGCCACTGCCACAGAGGCCCCCTAGAAATGGAAGATTGGTTACTGCAGGTTCTGGTAGACTGAGAGTTGTTGATAGAAGACATGTCCCACAGTCTGTGGCTCTCCATAATTCATTTGCAGCACTTTCAGAGTGAAAGAGCAACATGGAGGATGGCTCAAGCACAGTGGGTGAGAAACAATCATCTCCCATGCCAAGTATGCAAGTCTGCAGGCAAAGACAAAAAGGAGAAGGTGAGGACTGATGGTAAGCAGCTGTTGGTGGGTGATTCCATCATAAGAGGTGTGAAGTTTGAGGAAAATGGTGTTGTGAGATGTCTCCCTGGTGCTACCGCTAGCAGGGATAGACGACGGATCCTTAATATTGTTAGGCAAGCAAAGCAGGAAAGGGAAGTGGATGTTATTGTCCATCTTGGGACAAATGATCTGGCTTGCAATTAGGTTTCAAAGGTGTAGGAAGCTTTTCACACACTTGGAAATGATATACGGGAGGTTGCATCAACTGTTTCATTCTCTGCAGTTTTGCCTGTGCATAACCTTCAGCATGACAGGAAGATGCACATTAAGGAATTCAATGTATAGCTTGGTGAATGGTGTCTGAACCAAGGGTTTGGCTTCGTGTCTCATGTTAGCTCTTATTGGAATGGAAAAGAACTGTACAAGGAATATGGTTTGCATCTTTCTCTCAAGGGAACGAATGTCCTCATTGAACAGTTCCAAGTATTTGCTAAGGAGCATTTAAACTAGGAAAGGGGGGCAAAAGAGTAATAATCCAGCAGTCCAAATGCCCCGCGGAACAATGCCAGAAGATGCCAGTAGCACAAAGGTTAAGAAATGACAAACTCAGATTCTTGTCTACAAATGCTCGCAGTTTAGGGAATAAGATCAATGAACTTGAGGCTATAATGGCATCTGAGAATATAGATTTTGTGGCTGTTACTGAGACGTGGTTCAATGGGAGTAATGACTTGGATATAACAATACCAGGGTTCTCTCTATACAGGAAAGACAGAGAAGGCAAGAAGGGGGAGGGATGGCCCTGTATTTGAAAGATAGCATGAAATCTAATTTGATACAAGTTAGCGAGACCAATTTAGAGTCAGTTTGGGTTACCTTGCAGCTTGATAATCATAAGGTAACTCGTGTAGGTGTGATATATAGACCACCTAGCCAAGTCAAAGTATTAGATGATCTACTAGTTGAGGAAATAGCTAAAATTACATTGAAGGGGGAAGTTATCATTATGGGAGACTTTAATCTTCCTGATGTAAACTGGAAAACCAAAATAGCTAGTTCTGCCAGGAGTACAGATATTCTAAATTCCCTACTGGGATTATCTCTACAGCAAGTAGTTGAGGAGCCAACCCGGAAGGAGGCCATTTTAGATTTAGTATTCATAAATGGGAATTTGGTATCTGATATTACTGTAGGGGAAAGCTTGGGATCTAGTGATCACCAGTCAGTGTGGTTTACTATAAGTACAGTGACTGAGTCACACCACACAAAAACAAAAGTTTTAGATTTTAGAAAAATTTACTATTCTAAAATTAGATTAGTGGTGGAGTGGAGTCCCTATCAGACTGGAACAGTTTCAATGGAGTCCAGGAGAAATGGGACTACTTAAAAGTAGCACTATTGAAGGCAACAGAAAATTGCATTAGGCTTGTCAGTAAAAGCAAAACAAGGAACAGACTGTGGTACTCAGCAGAAGTGGCCAAAATCATTAAAAACAAAAAGATAGCATTTAGTAATTATAAAATAAAAAAAAATGAGTATGACAGGCAAATTTATAAGATTAGGCAGAGAGAGGCCAAACAAGTTATAAGAGCTTCTAAAGCGCAGGCAGAAGAGAAATTAGCTCAGTCAGTGAAAAAAGGCAATAAGACATTCTTCAGATACATAAATGAAAAAAGGAAACTAAAACAAGGAATTACCAAATTAAAAAACAAAAGAAGGAAGGTATATGGAAGAAGATAAAGAACAAGCTGACTGCCTCAATGAATACTTCTGTTCAGTTTTTGCAAAGGAAAATGAAGCGAAAGGACCTCAGTTAGGAAAGACGACTAATAAATCTTTTGATGCATGTGTCTTTACAGAGGAAGAGGTTCTAAGTCAGCTGTCTAAAATGAATACAAATAAATCACAGGGGCCTGATGGGATACACCCAAAGCTATTAAAAGAGCTCAGCGGCGAACAAGCAAAACCATTAACAGATTTATTTAACCAATCACTGGCAACAGGAGTCGTCCCAGAAGATTAGAAATTAGAAAATGTTATGCCCATTCACAAGAAAGGTAGTAGGGAGGAATCGGCCAACTATAGGCCAGTAAGCCTGAAATCAATAGTGGGGAAATTAATGGAAACCATACTTAAGGAGAGGATTGTGGAACATCTAAATGCCAATGGATTGAAAGATGAAAAACAGCATGGGTTTACTTCAGGGAGATCATGTCAAACTAATCTTATAGATTTTTTTGATTGGGTGACTAAAATAATAGATGGCGGAGGTGCAGGGGAAGTACAGGGATGGTTCTAGATTTCTTAGAAAGAGATTTGTGTATGCTAAATAATGTCTGTTTTTATATTTTAGATTATTCATGGGATAGCCCCTTCAAAGAGTTAAATGCTGGGATCAGAGCTAGCTCTAATCCTGCCTGTATATTACAACTGGCTCCCACTGCATATGGTGCAGGCACAGCTTGTGTGCTGGTATCATCTCCATGATGTACTATCACTGCTGTCTGTGAGCCAGTGAACGAATGGTTGCCAAAAACAGCATGGCAGACAGATGAACCAGCAACAGCAGTGAAAAGCTGTGCATCTCTATTTACTCTTCCAGGAAACATGTACTGCAGTCATAGGTTTTCTAAGAAGCAATCCAACAAAAACTGATCCGTTAGAACAGTACATGATGTAAATTATAATGAAGGTAATCTTCTTACTGGTGGCTGTACTTGTTATCCACTTCCTTCTGTTCCGTGTGACCGGTAGTGATAGACGAACATCGGCCGTGACGGTTCGCAATCGCGCGTTCGTGATCAAATGTTCGTGAACCGTGTGTTTGTGGCGGGCCCCATTGACTTTAATGGCAGGCAAACCTAGAAGTGCACAAATAGTCCCACAACATAGACAGTGACATACCATAGGGGGATCATTGGCAAAAATTCCCCCAAAAAAGATGTATTTTAATCAGGGGCCATTTTTATGCATCTTAAAGAGAAACTCTCAAAAATGTGCCCTGCTGGAGCCTAGAATTTTTTTTATTTTAGGCCACGGGAGTACAGGCCCCAAAAATTAGGCATTCACCTGACAGAAAATAACTTGTGATTATGTGGCTGGAGGTACATTAGGCGGTCACTGGATAAATATATTACTGTAGGCCAGTCAGGGCAGTTTTTAGGGAAATTTACCAACAGGGCGAACATCAAAAAAGCGCCCCCCCGCCCCAGATTGTGGCCTGATCTCTGTCGTACCCCATTGTAGTTGATGGGGGCGGCAAGCATTCAGTCTGCATCCAGCAGTGCCGGATCCAGTGAATTCGGGCAGGCTGTTCTCTGAAAGTAGCCTAATACAGCGCCACATACCTGTTACATCCAGTGACGTCTCCTTTGATGTAGATGTTCTCTTTATCTTCTCCATTCAGACCAGACCGCCATGATGATTTCTTTCAGCCATCTCTGCAGAGTTTGACAGACATCTTAGTTTCCTACTTTTCAATCATCCTCCCACCTTCTCAACATCCCATCATGCACCCCCAAAACTATACTGCATAAACTGATAAACCCCCTGAAAATACGAGTTACACACAGATAGCGCCCCTTCAATAATTATTGGAACACAATGCTCTAAAAAATAACTGCACCCAGCAAATAGTGTCCCTGACACTAATAGTGTAACCATAATGTCCCCCAAATATAACTGTGCTAAGCTGATACTGTGCCAAGGTGCCCTCACAGTAATAGTGCTCCCCAAAATCCCAACAATAGTAATAATTCTGTGCCAGAGTGCACTTACTAGTAATAGTGCTCCTACAGTGCCCCAAACAGTAATTGTGTCTAAGAAGTACGGTAATAATGCTCCCATAGTCCGCCAGTTGTAATAAAGCCCACAATAATGCCCCTGGTAGTAATAATTCTCTTTATAATGTGTGGCAGTAAAAAATGCCCCATATAATGTGCGCCAGTACAAAAAATGCCCCTTTGTGTCTCAGTAAAAAAAAAAAAAAAAAAAAACATCTCTTAGTGCCCCCAGTAGAGCCAATTTCCCCAGAGTATAATATATATAGAAAGTGTCGCACTAAAATGAGGTGGGGATCCAACAGAGGTGCACCCACTAACAGACAGCACCCAGTCTGATAAGAATAAATGTATAAAAGAATGGAAGTGGGGCACTCACTAAAAGTATAGGGATCTTTTATTACATATATCACAACAACAGACACAGTATAATGTCAGCAATAAAATAGAAGGATAGCAGATAAAATGTTGGTACTAGCAAAGATATAAATAATAAGATAAAACAGATAAAAATAGATTAAATTCAACAATATCAATATAAATAAACATAAATAGGATCCCAATATATATAATTGAGGATAGGATGTTATATTCAAATATAAGACAATAGTGGTGTTCACTAGTTATAATCTGATGAATAGTTCCATATGTGGTAATCCACTCCGGCAACCAGTCCTTATGGCAGGTCTCTCATATATAATTTAGTCAGAGTCCCAGGTGTATGCAGCTGTAGGGTTTTGCTTGAACAATAAATCAGCTGCTAATACTCACAGCGGCGTCCCGCTGTATTAATAGGAAGCGATCGCTTTAGGTGGGATGTGCAAGGTCTTACCCGAGGATCCTCTGCGCTGGATGATAGCCCCTCGACTCGGCGTGTTGTGTCTAACTCCGGTCTCAAGGGTTGGTATTCTGATTCGAATTTGGCGCCAGTAGAGATGTTTGCTACACGTGGTTGGATTGCCTTACGTGTAGTGACGTCGGTATACTCCGGTAATTCTCTGGCCCACAAAATATGTTCTCCAGACTTCCTCGGACTTGCAGTCCCACGCCTCTTGGTGGGGGGGGGGGGGGGGGGGGATACCAGACGTGGTTCCTAGTCTGGAAGTGTAACAGACTGGAAGTAAAGCTGTGTGGTGTGTTGTTGTGGATAAGCCTGCCGTGGCCTAATCTTTTCCCCCCTCTCCAGCGGGTGGTGGAACTCTGGAACTACAGAGGACTGGAACGAAGTTGGTTTGCAATTGCCACATCTGCCGCAACGATAGAGGCCTTGATTGTTCGCCCAGGATTGTATAGTTGGGGTACGGCTTTTCTTTTGGACCGTGGAATACGAACAGGGGGGTGTTAACCACTGAGGAAGGGGTCTTTCATGTAAATCCCCGAAACGCGTCTGGTATCCCCCCCCACCAAGAGGAGTGGGACTGCAAGTCCGAGGAAGCCTGGAGAACATATTTTGTGGGCCAGAGAATTTCCGGAGTATACCGACGTCACTACACTTAAGACAATCCAACCACGTGTAGAAAACATCTCTACTGGCGCCAAATTCGAATCAGAATACCAACCCTTGAGACCGGAGTTAGACACAACACGCCGAGTCGAGGGGCTATCATCCAGCGCAGAGGATCCTCGGGTAAGACCTTGCACATCCCACCTAAAGCGATCACTTCCTATTAATACAGCGGGACGCCGCTGTGCGTATTAGCAGCTGATTTATTGTTCAAGCAAAACCCTACAGCTGCATACACTTGGGACTCTGACTAAATTATATATGAGAGACCTGCCATAAGGACTGGTTGCCGGAGTGGATTACCACTATTGCCGGAGTGGATTACCACTATATTCATCAGATTATAACTAGTGAACACCACTATTGTCTTATATTTGAATATAACATCCTATCCTCAATTATATATATTGGGATCCTATTTATGTTTATTTATATTGATATTGTTGAATTTAATCTATTTTTATCTGTTTTATCTCATTATTTATATCTTTGCTAGTACCAACATTTTATCTGCGCTCCTTCTATTTTATTGCTGACATTATACTGTGTCTGTTGTTGTGATATATGTAATAAAAGATCCCTATACTTTTAGTGAGTGCCCCACTTCCATTCTTTTATACAATTTCCCCAGAGTGCCCTCATGTGTTCCAATGACCTGTACTGTGTGCCACTAGAAAAAAAGACCTAGTGCCCCCAGTTGAGCTTAGGTGCCCATAGTACCCCTATAATTTGCGCCAGTATAAAATACTCCTATATAGTGCCCCCAGAAGATGCCCCATAGTGTTCCTCTCCCACCTTCCCCATAGTGGCACCAAAATGGGTGCATGTATTGAATGCCCCTATATAATGCCCCCATAGTGCTCTTCTCCCCCACTTCTCCATAAGGCCCCCCCATAATGCATGCCTGTAAATAGGGCCCCCAGTAAATTACCCCATAGTGCTCCTTTACCTCCCACTTCTCCATAGAGCCCCCCATAATGAGTGCCAGTATATAGGGCCCCCAGTAGATGCCCCCTTAGTGCTCCTTTCCCCCCACTTGTCCCTAGGGTCCAAAGTACAGGGTGGGCCATTTATATGGATACACCTTAATAAAATGGGAATGGTTGGTGATATTAACTTCCTGTTTGTGGCACATTAGTATATGTGAGGGGGGAAACTTTTCAAGATGGGTGGTGACCATGGCAGCCATTTTGAAGTTGGCCATTTTGAATCCAACTTTAGTTTTTTCAATAGGAAGAGGGTCATGTGACACATCAAACTTATTGGGAATTTCACAAGAAAAACAATGGTGTGCTTGGTTTTAACGTAACTTTTCTTTCATGAGTCATTTACAAGTTTCTGACCACTTATAAAATGTGTTCAATGTGCTGCCCATTGTGTTGGATTGTCAATACAGGGGTCAGCACTCCAGGGGACTCCATGTGGACCCCTGGCCCCGCCCTGCAGTAGTGCTGTGTGTACCATAGTACCCGCCGCCCGCCGCCCAGTGCTCATCGTGCCCGCCGCTTTAATATACTTACCCTCCCCGGCCGGCGCTTCACTGTCCTGAGCGCGTACAGCGTCAGGATGTAGTGCGCGCACTATGACCTGACACTGCACGCTGTCAGGTGACAGTACAGTGCCGGCTGGGAAGACAGAGAGCAGCGGAGTGTGACTTCTTCCGGAGGCCTGAAGAGGAAGAGTAGCCCTGCGGCGCAGACCAGGTAAGTATTGGGGCCTGGGGGAATGGGGATCACTCTGGGCTGCCGCCGCTGATTGGTCTAAGCCGATGGGGGCTGAGTGGGGGTCTGATGGGGGTCTTTGGGCTGATCTGAGATCTGATGGGGGCTGAGTGGGGGTCTGATGATGATGGGGTTCTTTGGGCTGATCTGAGGTCTTATGGGGCTGAGTAGGGGTCTTTGGGCTGATCTGAGGTCTGATGGGGGCTGTGGGGGTATGATGGCGGTCTTTGGGCTGATCTGAGGTCTGATGGGGCTGACTGGGGGACCTGGGGGTCTTTGGGATAATCTGAGCTCTGATGGGGGCTGAGTGGGGGTCTTTGGGCTGATCTGAGGTCTGATGGGGCTGAGTGGGGGTCTCATGGGTGTCTTTGGGTTGATCTGAGGTCTCATGGGGGCTGAGTGGGGGTCTTTGGGCTGATCTAAGGTCTCATGGGGGCTGAGTGGGGGTCTTCGGCTGATCTGAGGTCTAATGGGGCTCAGTGGGGGTCTTTGGGCTGATCTAAGGTCTGATGGGGGCTGAATGGGGGTCTTTGGGCTGATCTGAGGTCTGATGGGGCTCAGTGGGGGTCTTTGGGCTGATCTAAGGTCTGATGAGGGCTGAAAAATATTACTGAAGGCCAGCACAGGCCCCAAAAATTAGGCATTTACCTGACAGAAAAGAACTTATGATGATGTGGCTGGAGGTACATTAGGCGGTCACTGGATACAAATTTTACTGTAGGCCAGTACAGGCCCCAAAAATTAGGCATTCATCTGACAGAAAGTAACCTGTGATTATGTGGCTGGAGGTACATTAGGCAGTCACTGGATAAATATTTTACTGTAAGCCACTGGAGTACAGGACCCAAAAATTAGGCATTCACCTGAAAGAAAAGAACTTGTGATGATGTGGCTGGAGGTACATTAGGCGGTCACTGGATAAAATTTTTACTTTAAGCCACTGGAGTACAGGCCCCAAAAATTAGGCATTAAACCAGGCATGCTCTCCACTGCTTTTGTAACACTCCTGTGCTCTGCACACAAAGGGAAAGGAGTATTGTACATAGCACAGGAGCGTTACAAAAGTAGTGCTCCAAGGGCTCCAGCCAGCTTCCTGGTGCTCAAACCTGCTCATTTGCATAAATATAAAAACTGTGATATCTCTGCAGCTGTTCAGCATACTAAGGCCTCTTTCACACGGGCGTCATATTTTTGGCCCGGATAAGAGGAGGGTGCGTTGCGGGAACATGCACAATTTTTCCGTGAGAAAAATCGGCATGTTTGGTACCCAAACCCGAACTTCTTCACAGAAGTTCAGGCTTGGGATCGGTGTTCTGTAGATTGTATTATTTTCCCTTATAACATGGTTATAAGTGAAAATAATAGCATTCTGAATACAGAATGCATAGTAAAATAGTACTGGAGGGGTTAAATATATATATTTTTTTTTTAACTCACCTTAATCCACTTGCTCCCGCAGCCCGGCATCTCTCCTGTCTCTTTCTTTGCTGATTGCAGGACCTGTGGTGACGTCACTCCGGTCATCACATGATCCATCACCATGGTAAAAGATCATGTGACGGACCATGTGATGACCGGAGTGACATCACCATAGGTCCTGCAATCAGCAAAGAAAGAGACAGAAGGAGATGCCGGCTGCGCGAGCAAGTGGATTAAGGTGAGTTAAATTATTATTTTTTTTAACCCCTCTAGCGCTATTTTACTATGCATTCTGTATTCAGAATGCTATTATTTTCCCTTATAACCATGTTATAAGGGAAAATAATAATGATCGGGTCTCCATCCCGATAGTCTCCTAGCAACGGTGCGTGAAAATCGCACCGCATCCGCACTTGCTTGCGGATGCTTGCGATTTTCACGCAACCCCATTAATTTCTATGGGGCCTGCGTTACATGAAAAACGCACAAAATAGAGCATGCTGCGATTTTCAAGCAACGCACAAGTGATGCGTGAAAAATCACCGCTCATGTGAATAGCCCCATAGAAATGAATGGGTCCGGATTCAGTGCGGGTGCAATGCGTTCAACCCGCGCGGAATACTCGCCCGTGTGAAAGGGGCCTAACAAAAGAAAGGTATTGTTGTAATCAGCATGATCAACCACAGCAGACAGCATGCCAGTTTTTATAAGGTTAATTATGCTGACTGATGCTCTTCAAGCAAGAGTGTAGGTTTCCATTCTGCTCTCTGCTGCTATAGAGAAGGAAAAGCACCTTCTAGACTGGTTGCCTCCAATAAATCAGAGGACACTAGTGAACAAAAGGTGTTACCCTGATTAGACATGTACCCCAAGATACCGCCATCTTAATACTACAACTTTTTCCCATCTCTCATAGCCAACAGCTGCAGAGTTTTTATTATTTAGGTAATTTACAATCCATTGTGGACATGTCTGATATAGTTAGGGAATAGTTGCATAACGAAGTCGAGTTAGGCCGAATTTCTAGACTTTTTAATGAAGCACCAATGACCAACTGAAGAGTGTTACCTTTCTGTATTGTTCCAAAGAAACATCCATATGCATTACATTCATTTATTAAACTGGTTCACCACCTTTGTTTTCCTCCAAGCAAATCAGTAAAGGATGGGATCCTCAGGGATCCCCAGGGCTGTGCCGTACATTTTCCTTGACATAACTATTCACTTTGTCATGAAGACAGAGCAAATGAGCTAAATCTGACTTTGAGTCCACATTCTGTCTCCCCCAGGTTCATCCTAATTAATTTAATCTCCCAGGTTGTCAGATGGTTAATACTTTGTTGACATGTGCCTTCTAATGGGGTGCTCCATTTCTTGTAATTTCTTCTATGTTCAGTAGTTTCCTTGAGTGGGTCATCAGTTGCGAAATGGGCTCCTCATGGGACTTGACAATTTTCTCTTTATGGGTCCATATCACGATCGGCGTGACTATCACATACGTGACACAGAGGGAGGGAAAGAGGAAGGCCCTGCCCAAGTGAGAGGGAAGGTGGTGACCCCTGACTCACCTTGCGGCTGGCACCTGGCTGCCCTGACGTCCCTAGACGGGTTCCTCACCCATACGCTGATCACGTGCCTAAAACCCTGGCTTTCCCTAAGATGAGCCCTAGATAGTGAACAGGGCGGTGGGAACACTAGCTCTAAAGGAAAACACCAAGGGGAGGACAGACAATACAGACTAAACATATAATCCCAGGTGGGCGACAACAGGAGACAACAAAAAGCCCAACAGGGATCCGGAGGGAAGCACTCTGGAACAACAACCAGGATTCACAGCTCCAGTGGGTCAGTATAGATGTCCAGGCAGGAAGCTCTATAACTGGCAACTAGAGAAGTGTGAGAGGAGAATATAAGGAGGTTGGGAGTGGCAGACAAGAAACAGCTGAGGAGGAGAGGCTACGGATCCCTGAGTGAGACAAAAAGGATTGCAAGGCAAACACAGAAAACAATCACTAAGAAACAACGTGATCTTTAGACATGGAGCGCGCAGCCACCCGCTGCGACTTCCTGACCCCGGGTATAACGGAGTCAGACGTGGCTCTTGACACCCTCGTGACAGTACCCCCCCTTTCACGAGGGGCCTCCGGACACTCAGGACCAGGCCTCTCAGGATGAGAGGCATGGAAAGCCTGAATTAACCTGTTGGCGTTTACCTCTGACGCTGGAACCCACATTCTTTCCTCGGGACCGTAACCCCTCCAATGCACCAGATACTGAAGAGAGCGGCGGACCCGACGAGAATCAACAATTCTGGATATTTGAAACTCCAGATTACCATCCACAATAACAGGAGGAGGTGGCAGCGGTGATGGTTCTAGAGGTGGAACATACTTCTTGAGTAACGACTTATGGAAGACGTTATGGATCTTAAAAGTCTGAGGTAGCTCCAGGCGAAAAGCCACAGGGTTAATGACGGCTACTATTTTATAAGGACCAATGAACCTAGGACCCAGTTTCCAAGAGGGAACCTTCAACTTAATATTCCTAGTAGACAACCACACATAGTCATTCACTCCTAGGTCCGGACCTGGCGACCGTTTCTTATCGGCCATGCATTTATATTTACCACTCATATTTTTCAAGTTAGCTTGCACCTTCTGCCATACCGATGAAAGAGATGAAGAAAACCGTTCCTCTTCCGGAACCCCAGAAGACCCCCCCTCTTTGAAAGTACAAAATTGGGGATGAAAACCGTATGCACCAAGAAATGGTGACTTGCCAGTGGATTCCTGACAGCGATTATTTATGGCAAACTCGGCTAACGGTAAATATGATGACCACACCTCTTGGTTTTCAGACACAAAACACCTTAAATATGTTTCTAGGTTTTGGTTGGTACGCTCAGTCTGTCCATTCGACTGAGGATGGAAAGCTGAGGAAAAGGACAAGTGTACCCCCAAACGGGAACAAAAAGCTTTCCAAAACTTAGAAATAAACTGGGTTCCCCGATCCGAAACCACATCGGAAGGGACCCCGTGAAGCTTCACGATTTCACTGATAAACACCTGAGCAAGAGTCTTAGCATTAGGAAGTGCGGGTAGCGCAATAAAGTGTACCATTTTGCTAAACCTGTCTACTACTACCAAGATAACTGTTTTACCCGCAGACAAAGGTAAGTCAGTGATGAAATCCATTGATAGATGTGTCCATGGCCTATTGGGGATGAAAAGTGGCAATAAAGACCCTGCTGGACGTGTATGAGAGACTTTCGCGTGTGCACAGGTAGAACAAGTAGACACGAAATCCATTACATCCTAACGCAACCTTGGCCACCAAAAACGACGAGACAATAGCTCCAAGGTTGCTTTACTACCCGGGTGCCCAGCAAGTGCCGAATTATGATGTTCCTTTAATAATTCAAGACGCAGGTTTAACGGTACAAACAATTTCTCTGAGGAGCAAGAGGCCGGGGCGTCCCCCTGGGCCTCTAACACCTTTCCCTCTAGAACAGAGTGTACAGCAGAGACAACCACTCCTCTTTGTAAAATAGGTACCGGATCACTAACATTACCCCCTCCAGGGAAACTACGAGATAATGCGTCTGCCTTGGTATTTTTTGCCCCAGGACGATAGGTGATTACAAAGTTAAATCTGGTAAAGAATAGCGACCACCTAGCTTGTCTAGGGGTGAGACGCTTAGCCGATTCTAGGTACAGAAGGTTTTTGTGATCCGTAATCACCGTGACGGGGTGGATTGCTCCCTCTAAGAAGTGACGCCACTCTTCAAACGCCAGTTTAATCGCCAACAGTTCCCTATTTCCAATATCAGTTTTTTTCTGCTGTAGATAACTTTTTGGAAAAGAAAGCGCAAGGACGCCATTTTCCAGGAGACGGACCCTGAGACAATACAGCCCTCACTCCCACCTCTGACGCATCTACTTCAACAATAAAAGGCTGGGAGACATCAGGTTGAATTAGAACAGGTGCCGAGGTAAATCTCTCTTTTAGAGAGGAAAATGCAATTTTAGCGGCGTCAGACCATTTAGAAAAATCAGTCCCCTTCCTAGTCATGTCAGTAAGGGGTTTAACGATCACTGAATAATTTTTAATGAACTTTCTATAGAAATTTGCGAAACCCAAAAACCGTTGTAGAGCTTTAAGGTTCTCAGGAAGATCCCAATCTAAAATTGCCTGGACCTTCCTAGGATCCATACGGAAACCTGAAGCAGATAATAGATATCCCAGGAACTGTATTTCCTGAACGGCAAAGACACATTTTTCAATTTTCGCATATAATTTATTCGTCCGTAGGACCTGCAGTACTTGCCTGACATGTACTTCATGTGTTTTCAGATCAGCCGAATAAATTAAGATATCATCTAGGTATATGACTACAAACCTGCCGATGAGATGACTAAAAATATCATTAACGAAATGTTGGAAGACAGCAGGGGCATTGGTCAGACCGAAAGGCATGACTAAATTTTCATAATGCCCCTCAGGGGTGTTAAAAGCTGTCTTCCACTCATCCCCTTCCTTGATACGAATCAGATTGTAGGCCCCCTAAGATCAAGTTTGGAGAACCACCTAGCACCCGCAATCTGATTAAAAAGGTCAGGAATGAGAGGAAGAGGGTATGGGTCTCGGATGGTTATCCGGTTTAGCTCACGGAAATCTAGGCAAGGACGCAGGCCCCCATCTTTCTTTTTAACAAAGAAAAACCCTGCAGCCACAGGTGAAGAAGAGGGTCTGATGTGTCCCTTAGCCAGACTCTCGGAGATATAATCTTTCATGGCTTGTCTCTCGGGACCCGAAAGATTATACAACCTGGACTTGGGTAATTTTGCACCGGGAATCAGGTTAACCGGGCAATCATAAGGACGATGAGGTGGTAGCTTCTGACAACCCTTTTCAGAAAAAACGTCCTCAAAGTCCGAAATAAATGTAGGTGTCATGGACGGTGTACAGGAAATAAGGCAAAGCAACATGTATAAACGACTCGCTGGATCCAAAAACTAAGGAACCAAGGGAGACCCCTGCAGAAGACCTGGCACTTTCCCTGGCTGCTCAGCCTATGCAAAGATCCGAATGGTGGAGGTTTGCATATCCACGAACCTTGACTATAAAGCCCTGAGCACCCTACAATAGTGAGGGGACACGACCACCGGCTCCCTACACAAGATACGGAGGGGGTCAGGGTCACCTAGGATCCAGCAAACAGATATTAACAGATAAAGGTACACTTAGCTTTGAAGCAAACAGGAGGACAGATCAGCGTGCACACACACTCCAGGAAGTAATATAAGCCGCTCAGAAAAGCCTTCTGGGGAAGAATTTAAAGGGAAGCAATTAACACATGACAGCTGAGAGAGGCTGACGAGAGGAGGAGCTGAATACCACAACACAGAAATTCAAGGAGGAGGTTCTGAAAGGCCTCTGTCAGAGCTTCTCAGCTGTCTGGTTGTGACAGTACCCCTCCCTCTACGAGTGGACTCCGGACACTCAGAACCCACCTTCTCAGGATGGGACCTATGGAAAGCCCTGATGAGACGAGAGGCCTTAATGTCCGTCACTGGGACCCACATCCTCTCCTCAGGACCATACCCCTCCCACTGAACAAGGTACTGAAGAGAACCGCGGACAAGACGAGAATCCACAATCCTAGATACCTGAAATTCAAGATTCCCATCAACCATAATCGGAGGAGGAGGCAAAGGCGAGGGTACAATGGGTTGAACATAAGGTTTCAATAAGGACTTATGAAAAACATTATGGATCTTCCAAGTCTGAGGAAGATCAAGACGGTATGCAACAGGATTGATGACAGACAGGATTTTGTAAGGCCCAAAAAAACTTGGACCCAACTTCCAGGAGGGAACCTTCAATTTGATATTCTTGGTAGACAACCACACCAGATCACCAACATTCAGGTCCGGACCAAGCACACGTCTCTTATCAGCCACACGCTTATATCTCTCACTCATGCTCTTTAGATTATCTTGAATCTTTTGCCAAATAGATGACAAAGACGAGGAGAATCTGTCCTCATCAGGTAAACCAGAAGACCCCTCTCCCGAGAAAGTCCCAAACTGTGGATGAAACCCATATGCACCAAAAAATGGTGACTTATCAGAGGACTCCTGACGACGGTTATTTAAAGCAAACTCAGCAAGGGACAAAAAAGAACACCAATCCTCTTGATTCTCCGCCACAAAACAACGCAGATATGTCTCCAGATTCTGATTGACGCGCTCTGTCTGGCCATTCGACTGCGGGTGGAAAGCAGAAGAGAATGACAACCGAACCCCCAAGCGAGAACAGAAAGCCTTCCAGAATCTGGAAACAAACTGCGTGCCCCTATCAGAGACTATGTCTGAAGGAATACCGTGCAATTTGACAATGTGATCAACAAATGCCTGCGCCAGCGTCTTAGCATTGGGCAAACCAGGAAAAGGGATGAAATGCACCATTTTGCTAAAACGGTCCACCACCACCAGAATCACAGTCTTCCCCGAGGAACGAGGCAGGTCCGTGATAAAGTCCATGGACAGATGTGTCCAAGGACGGGAAGGAATGGGTAAGGGAAGGAGAGGACCTGATGGCCGTGAATGAGGGACTTTGGCACGAGCGCAAGTCTCGCAGGCTGCCACAAAACCCTCAACCGACTTACGAAGCGCAGGCCACCAGAATCTCCGAGCGATGAGATCCAGTGTGGCTCTTACCCCCGGGTGCCCAGCAAGGACCGTATCGTGGTGTTCTTTAAAAATCTTGTGTCTTAAAGCGAGAGGCACAAACAACCTCCCAGGAGGACAAAGATCAGGAGCCTCTGACTGGGCTGCCTGCACCTCTGCCTCCAATTCAGGAAAAAGAGCAGAGACCACCACACCTTCAGCCAAAATGGGACCCGGGTCTTCAAAATTCCCGCCTCCCGGAAAACAACGTGACAGGGCATCTGCCTTCACATTCTTAACTCCAGGGCGGAACGTGACAACAAAATTAAACCTAGAAAAGAACAACGACCATCTGGCCTGTCTCGGGTTCAGACGCTTGGCTGACTCCAAGTAGGCCAGATTTTTATGGTCAGTAAATACGGTAATAGGGTGTCTGGCTCCCTCTAGCCAATGGCGCCATTCCTCAAAAGCCAACTTGATGGCCAACAATTCCCTATCTCCCACATCGTAATTTCTCTCTGCGGAGGAGAGTTTTCTTGAGAAAAAGGCACACGGTCGCCAATTGGCAGGAGAGGAACCCTGAGACAAGACCGCCCCCACACCCACCTCAGAAGCATCAACCTCAACTATGAAGGGTAACGAAACATCGGGTTGCACCAAGATGGGAGCTGAAGCAAAACTCTCCTTGATATCAGAAAAAGCCTTACGCGCCTCTACTGACCAAGAAGAAAAATCTACCCCCTTTCTGGTCATATCAGTGAGTGGTTTAACAATAGAAGAATAATTCAAAATGAACTTCCTGTAATAATTGGCAAAGCCCAAAAAACGCATCAGCGCCTTTTGATTCTCAGGAAGCTCCCACTCAAGCACAGCGCGGACCTTCTCGGGGTCCATGCGAAAACCAGAAGCGGAGAGAAGAAACCCCAGAAATTGAATTTCTGGAACCGCAAACACACATTTTTCCAGTTTCGCATATAATTTATTCTCCCGCAGGATGAGCAAGACCTGACGTAAATGTTCCTTATGAGTTTTGAAATCGGGAGAAAAAATCAAAATGTCATCCAAATACACCAATACAAATTTTCCCATCAAATGATAAAAAATGCTGTTCACGAAATGCTGAAAAACGGCTGGGGCATTCATCAAACCAAAAGGCATAACCAAATTCTCAAAATGGCCCTCAGGGGTATTGAAGGCCGTCTTCCATTCGTCCCCTTCTCTGACCCTGACCAGGTTGTATGCCCCTCTTAAATCTAATTTGGAAAAGACTTTAGCCCCAACAACCTGGTTAAATAGGTCCGGGATAAGAGGAAGCGGATAAGGGTCACGAATTGTGATATTGTTCAGCTCCCTGAAATCCAGACAAGGTCTTAAAGAACCATCTTTTTTCTTAACAAAGAAAAAACCAGCGGCAACAGGTGACTTTGAGGGTCGTATGTGTCCCTTTCTCAGACTCTCAGAGATATAAGCACGCATAGCGATCCTCTCAGGTTGGGAATGATTGTATAAACGAGATTTAGGCAGCTTGGCGTCTGGGATGAGATTAATAGGGCAATCGTACTCCCTGTGCGGGGGCAAATCCTGAACTCCACTCTCAGAGAAGACATCCGAAAATTCAGAGAGAAAAGATGGTACAGTCTTAGTAGCAACCTCAGAAACAGATGTCATGAGGCAATTCTCTCTGCAAAAGTCACTCCAACCATTTATTTGCCTCGCTTGCCAATCAATGGTGGGGTTATGTTTAGTGAGCCAGGGTAGCCCCAACACTAGAGGAGTCGGCAAACCGCTAAGGACGAAACATGACACATCCTCAACATGAGCATCACTCACAATTAAACGGATATTGTGAACTATGCCCTTTAATGACTTCTGAGAAAGTGGAGCGGAATCGATAGCAAACACAGGAATATCCTTTCCCAAAGTGCACACCTGGAAACCATGAGTTATCGCAAAGTGGTTATCAATGAGATTGACCGCTGCTCCTCTATCCACAAAAATCTCACAAAAAATGTTCTTGCTCTCTAGCGCCACCCTAGCCGGCAGGACAAAACGGGAACTACAGGCAAACGGAAAACCTTCAATCTCCGCCTCAACCCTGCCAATAGTAACAGACGGAACATTTTTCAAAGATTTTTTCCTCTTTGTTTCTTTATTATACCCAGAGAACTGCCTGAATCTCCTAGAGGGACAAATATTTGCCAAATGATTAATACCTCCACAACAAAAACAAACCCTCCCATGCGGGCTGAATCTTCTATTGTCAGAAGCAATCAACCCCAGCTGCATGGGCTCCTGCTCAGAAGGGGCTGACAGCGACTGAGACCCCTGCGCAGAGAATGGGACCGCTGCACAGTCCTGGGACCGAGTATGACAGGAAGGAGAGATCTCTCCTCTCTCTCTAAGACGCCTGTCAATACGAACGGCCTGAGACATAGCAGAGTCCAAAGAAATAGGCCTTTCATGAAAGGCGAATGCATCTTTCAATCCCTCTGAAAGACCATGGCAAAATTGACTTCGGAGTGCAGCATCATTCCAACCAGTATCAGCTGCCCATCTCCGAAATTCTGAGCAGTATATTTCTGCGGATTGTTTACCCTGGCATAGGAGACGTAATCTAGACTCCGCCAGAGCAATACGATCCGGATCATCATATATCTGACCCAGGGCTAAAAAGAATTCATCCACTGAACGGAGGGGCCGTGCCCCCTCCGGCAGCGAAAAGGCCCAGGACTGAGCGTTACCCCTGAGCAGCGATATAATGATCCCCACCCTCCGTTCCTCATCACCAGAAGAATGGGGAAGAAGGCGAAAATGGAGTTTGCAAGCCTCTCTAAAACGCACAAAATTCTCACTACCCCCGGAGAACGTATCCGGGAGCGAGATCTTAGGCTCAGAGCAAACTCCATGAACGCCAGCTGAACCGGTCACTTGAAGCTGAGAAAAAGTCCTGCGGAGATCAGCTACCTCCAATGAAAGACCCTGAAGGCGTTCAGCCAAAAGTGAAACCGGATCCATGCTTGAGACGGTTATGGCGGCTTATAATGTCATGGACGGTGTACAGGAAATAAGGCAAAGCAACATGTATAAACGACTCGCCCTGAGCACCCTACAATAGTGAGGGGACACGACCACCGGCTCCCTACACAAGATACGGAGGGGGTCAGGGTCACCTAGGATCCAGCAAACAGATATTAACAGATAAAGGTACACTTAGCTTTGAAGCAAACAGGAGGACAGATCAGCGTGCACACACACTCCAGGAAGTAATATAAGCCGCTCAGAAAAGCCTTCTGGGGAAGAATTTAAAGGGAAGCAATTAACACATGACAGCTGAGAGAGGCTGACGAGAGGAGGAGCTGAATACCACAACACAGAAATTCAAGGAGGAGGTTCTGAAAGGCCTCTGTCAGAGCTTCTCAGCTGTCTGGTTGTGACAGTAGGTAGGGAAGCTATGGAGGCGATTAAGCAATTGTTATTTAAGCAATTCTCTCTGCAATGCTCACTCCACTCCAATATCTCCCTGGCCTGCCAATCCACCACTGGATTGTGCGCTACCAACCAGGGAAGACCCAATACCACAGGAGAGGGAAGGCCCTCCAGAACGTAACATGAAAGACACTCATTATGGTGGTCCCCTACCCGAAGGTGTAAGTTATGGACAATGTGAGTGAGGTTTCTCTGAGACAGAGGAGCAGAATCAATAGCGAATATGGGAATAGGTCTCTGCAGCGTACAGAGAGACAAACCCATAGTGCGGGCAAAATGGGCATCTATCAAATTTACCCCTGCTCCACTGTCTAGAAAAAAAGAAATAGGACTCTGTCTTAACACCAAAAACAATAACCGCTGGCAACACAAATTGAGATGTTCGTATGGAGGAAACGTATACCCCCCGGCTGACATCCTCCGCACAGCCTGGGGTTAGTAGTTTTCCGACGGTCTTTTGTTTTTGAGAAAGGAGGGACAGACATTAATGAAATGACCCCTCCCCCCCACAGAAAAAACAAGCCCCCCACCTACGGCGAACCTCAGGAGGACGGACCTGACGAGAAGTTCCTCCTAGCTGCATAGGCTCATCTAAGTCAGTACAGACTAACTGCTGCTTGGGAGAGGTTACCGATTGCTCAGGAATTTTCAATCTCTCCCTAAGACGTCTATCTATTCTGATAGAAAGGGACATAACAGCATCAAGGGAAAGGGGGGTCTCATACAGCGCCAGCGCATCCTTAACCCTTTCAGATAACCCAGAGCAGAACTGACTCCTGAGAGCCGGGTCGTTCCACT